>NW_004949112.1:660979-671620 GCF_000317375.1 Microtus ochrogaster
ACTGGAAAGTTTCTGGATCCCCAAGCAAGAAATGACAAAGGTCCAGATTCATGGGCCTATTTTCTTCATATTTAATTGCCTGAAATGCCCAGATCACAGAGTTCCACCCCCCCAAACCAACTAGGAGACCGAGTCCTGTATATAAAAGCAAAGAGCCTTTATTCTTGCACAAGTTTACAAACTCGGACTCTCTGTGTGTCCAACGTATTGTGATCAGAGAGCCTCGAACTCAGTTAGGGTTGGGTTTTTATAGTAACAGAGGTAGGGGTGAGGGACTTCTAAGGTTCAGGACCCCTGATTGGCTGACAATTGTCTAGGGGTGTCCTGGTGAAAAACAACGGATGTGTTCTGGCAGGTGATCCTGTTTACAACATTTGGAACGTTAGGAATTTCCTTAGGATGGTCTCTTTCTGGGTGGTACCTGAATAATCTCAGTTTGTGGTCTTTCTTGGAACCAGGTATCGCCTGAGGGTAAACTACTGAGACTTGGCATCTACAGAGCTTGTCATGGCTGGGTCCTATCTTAACTGCAAGGAAGTCACAGGAAAATGGGGAGAGGGTCAAAGGTCATAAGAGTCTCACCAGTGCTTCTCAGTCTGGTTTCTGGTTTACCCTCAGGCTCACGCTGAGAGGGAACAGAGGCTGAGAGGAGGGCACCAGGTCACAGTCACACAGGCATGAGCCATCTCATCTCAGTTTCACTCCGGTGCTCATTCACTCTGCACATCTCCTTCTATGCTCCTAGTCATGTGGAGAAATGGCTCTGCCTTTTGAGAAGTCAGGCTGCTTCTATAATTGTTGCGGACCTCACAGCACTGTGCCACCACTGAGGGACGTGACAGCTGTCTCCATCACAGGCCCTCTTCCACTTCCTCAGTGGGGTCTGACAGTCTAGCAGCACTGCTACACCGCCCTCCTCACTGGAGGAGGCCATGTCTGAGGGGACGAGTCTGCAAACACATTCTGGTCTGTAGGTACAGACATGCAAATGCCACAGAGCACGTGCGGAGGCCAGAAGACACCTTTCAGATGTCAGCCTTCACCTTTCTACCCTGACTGAGGGAGTTTCTCCACTGCTGCACAAGCCAAGCTAGCTGGTCCACAGGCCCCCTGATTCTCCTGCCTCAGCCTCTGTCGTGGGCAAGGTGATATGTCCAGCTCTCACAAGGCTCTGGAGAATGCAAACTCAAGTGTCCTCTACCCACAGAGCTGACCCTCCAGCCCAAGGTCGTCCCTAGGTTGTACATTTTTATTCAAGTTTATGCTATAAATAGCTTAAAATTTTTGAGATAAGTACAAAAGACATTGCTTTAAAGCTTTGTTTTTAATTCTTTGATGCTACTATATATTTTTAAAATGACCTTTCAGTTCTCGTTTTAGATACTACTAAATTAAATTGCTTTCTTGGTCTTAATATATATTTCATATATCCAGGTTTTCTTCCTTGCCAGTCAGGTCAATCCATAAGCAGCTTTCCCCCCCTTCTTTGATTTCAGGTCTCTCCTAAGTTTTTTCCTGTTCTCCGACACTGGACAGAACCTCAAACCAGTGTTAATACTGGAAAACAATGAGAGAAGACACATTTGCATATTCAATTACATTGCTTCTTTTAATTATGATGACAGCATTTTACAAATGCTCTTTGTTAAACTGCATTAAGTTCCTTAATGTTTCTAATCTGCTAAAGATTTGTCCCGTATGGGTGTTAAGTGCTGTCCAAGATCTTCATGCATCAGCTGACATTATTACTCAAGTTTTTCTGCTTTATCTTGTTAATAAGCAAATTATACAGACTTTCAAATGTAAAAGTTAAGATTCCTTCCTCAGATAAAAAGGCTTGGTGTGTGTGTGTGTGTGTGTGTGTGTGTGTGTGTGTGTGTGTGTGTGTGTGTGTGGTGGGGGGAAAGTTTTTGGAAATGGAATCTCAGACCTCATGCTGATCAGGAGCCTACCACTAATTTACCTCTTTCCTCGGCTCTATTTTTAAGTGCTTTGTTAAAGATTTCCTGTTTATGCCTATGAGAGATATTATGATTTTCTTTTCTTGTAATGTCTTCAATGGGGTTTCATATCAGAATGACACTAACTCGACTAAGGTAAGAAGTGTCTTTTATCTTCTGAAAAGATTAATATTAAGTCTCTTTCCTTAAATGTTTTATAAAACTTACCAATGAGGCCGGGCGATGGTGGCACACGCCTTTAATCCCAGCACTCGGGAGGCAGAGGCAGGCGGATCTCTGTGAGTTCGAGACCAGCCTGGTCTACACAGCTAGTTCCAGAACAGGCTCCAAAGCCATAGAGAAACCCTGTCTCGAAAAACAAAAAACAAACAAACAAACTTATCAATGAAACAGCTAGATTACAGAGATCTTTATGGGAAATTTTTATTATTGTTATTATTATTATTAGTTCTCTGTGTAGCTCTCACTATCCTGGAACTAGCTCTGTAAACGAGGATGACCCTGAACTCAGAGATCTGTCTGCCTCTGCCTCCTGAGTGCTGGGATTAAAGGCATGCCCCACAAGGGAGAATATTTTCTAAAGATTTACTTATCTATTTATTTAGTTTGTTTGTGTGCATGCATGCATGCTACATATTTATAAGTGTCCATGGGAGACCTGGAATTATAGGTGATAATAAGCCACCTGATGTGAATTTTGAAAACCAAACTTGGGCTCTCCGAAAGAGCAGCAAGTGCTCTTAACTACTGTGCCATCTCTCCAACCCTGATAATTTCTTTATAGGCAATGATTTTGATAGGTAAATGATTTCCTTATTGGATGATACATATATACACATAAAATCAGTCTTTCATTTGTATCAGTTTTGGTACATTTTCCTTTCGCATACTAGCCTGCTGAATCTAAGTCAATGAATTTTCATCATAAGACTGTATAATTTCCTTACCATCCTTTAATAAGTAGTTAAACTGTATCTTATAATGACTTTCATCCTAAGATTAGGATTTTGTGTCCCTTCCTCTATTCCCTTCAGAAGTCCAGCTGGAGCTTCATCAATGCTGTTGATTTTCAAAGAACTGATTTTGGTTTTTCCTTTGTGTTATTTCACTAAGTTCTGCTTTCCCTTCATTAGCCAGTTCCTTCTGGCTCCTTCTGATTGTTTTCCTTGGTGTTTCAGTGCGGTGTCTGCTCCTCCTTCTCTAGGATTCTGTCTGAATGCAGCTCGAGCTGCACCCTGCACAAGGAATGTGCTGCTTTAACTGCTCCTCAATTTGGAGCCCTCAAAGATTTTTTACAAAGGGTACTGGGGCTAGAGATGGCTTAGTGGTTAAGAGCACTTGTTTATCCGTCAGAGCGCGTGGGCTCAGCTTCCAGAGCCACATGGCAGTTTATACAGGTGTACATATCTTTAGTTTCAGAGTCCACATAATACACAGACATACATGTGAGCAAAACATTCATGCACATAAAATGAATATTTACAAGGATATATTTTATCATCTGAATACGTATATATGTGCATGTGTGTGTGTGTGACTGTGACATGTGAGCATGTGACAGAGGCCAGAAGATGGTATCAGGGCCCTGGAGTTAAGAGTTACGGAGGTCATGACCTGCCCAATGTGGGTGCTGAATGAGCAGCAACCACTAGAGCCAACTTTCCAGCCCTGTTTTTAAATTTTTAAGTCACTTGAAAAAAAAAGCTACAAAAGTATACAAAATATTGCCCACCTTCATTCACACCCAGATCTGAGAATTTCATTTCATCAATCCCCTTTTCTCACTCTTCTTCATTTTGATCTCTGAGCGATCCAGTACCTCACCATCAGCCATGGGTGTGCTTGTCACTAACATCAACAGCATACCACCTAGGGATTCAACCATCAAAACTAAACACCTTCACCTCCAAGGACCCTCAGCACCCATGGGCTCTGTATTTGTAGATACAACCGATCCTGGGTCAAAAGAGTTAAAATATAAGCCTACCCACCACCAGAGCCACGTATGTGACTGATGTGGGATAATCCTTTGTACACTTTGAAGACGTGCGGCTGTTTCACCTTGCCTGATTGGTTTAATAAAGAGGTGAACAGCCAATAGCTAGGCAAGAGAGGATAGGCAGGACTTCTGGAGAGAGATAGGAATTCTGGGAAGAAGAAAGATGGGATTCACTAGCCAGACATGGAGGAAATGGGATTCATGGTAGTGAGGAGAGGCAACAAGCTACGTGGCAGAATGTAGGCTAATATAAACGGGTTAATTTAAATTACAAGACCTAGTTGGAAGCAAGCCTAAGCTAAGACCAAGCTTTCATAATTAATAAGAAGTCTATATGTCATTATTTGGGAGCTGACAATCCAAAGAAAGACCACCTACATATGATCCCAGCCTCTTGGGAGGCTAAGGTCACAAACTCAAGGCCTTGCCGGGCTGCTTAGCAAGATCCTGTCTCAAATATAAAAAGGGGCTGGGGCCGGGCGGTGGTGGCGCATACCTTTAATCCCAGCACTCGGGAGGCAGAGGCAGGCGGATCTCTGGGAGTTCGAGGCCAGTCTGGTCTACAAGAGCTAGTTCTGGGACAGGCACCAAAGCTACAGAGAAACTCTGTCTCGAACCCCCCCCCCCCCAAAAAAAGAGGCTGGGAACGTCACTCAGTGGTAGAGTGCTTGCCGAGTATAATTAAGGCTCTAGGTTCAGGTCCCAGAACTAAAAGATGGGGAGGGAATCTCAAAATTTTTAAAAATCATACTTTTTTTCTCTTGTTAGCATTCACAAAAGACAACAGGACAGCATCTTTTTCTCTGACTTTCGTGATCATGACTCCAGTGAAGAATGTTTTGAGTCATTCCTCAGAAGGCTTTTTATTTGTCTGTGAGTTTCACCTATTTCTGTTTGGGGGTGGGAGGGCTAGTCTGACAGCAACTGTTCCAGCAGCATCAGGAATGGAGGAAAGAGACTCAGTGTCTCCTGACCAGAGGTCCCAGATGGAAATCCTGCCCATCTGCTTGATTGGCATGATGCTTCTGGCATCTATAAACTGTGACTAGATCCGCTATGGGGCCTTATAACACTTCACAAAGTCTTTCCAAGAACCTATTTGATTATGCTTAGGGTGCCAGCCATAGAATTAAAAGTATATGTAGTTAAGAAAGGGTTACAATGAAAAGAAAAAGCTCCCTGCCTAACATTAAAAGAATCATCCAAATGAGCAGCCTCTCTGTGCAAGGCTTGGCACACCAATAGCAGGGAAAGCAGAGGAAATGCTGGCTGAACACCAGGATATGGAAGTCTCTAGTCCCGGTTTTCCTGCTCCAAAAATGGCCTTGATAAGTCACTTACTCATGGAGGAAGGTTCTCCTCGAATCCCCCCAGATTTAGCTTCTGTGTACCACAGTTTCCTTACCTGAGAGGCATACCCAACTCTACTCATCCTTTCTCATGCCTGGTCAGGAAGATATGTAACAATACATGATTGGGTGTGCTGGAATCGAGAAGAACAACAGAACTTCAGGAAAACATCTGAAACCATAGGAATCAGAAGCCTTGGTGGGAATGCAAGAGAAAAAAAAACAAGGATTAGAACACAGGAATCTATTCTCTGTGTGTGCACTGTCCAGTATGATAGCTATCAGCCTATGTGGCTCCTGACATTAAAATCCATTTCATGAGTCACACTAACTCCATTCTCATCAGACACACAGAGTCTTAGCTGCTATGCTGGAATGATCCAGGCGACTACCGACAGCTGTATGGACAGCACTAACAGCAGTATTTTATACCTGCGCTCCTGTTGCTACCTGACAGTGTCACTACTGAAAAAAACCCCAACAACAACAACAAAAAAACAACCTCAACAGGACCCCTTGAAACCAAACCAAACAATAATATCTCAGAGTGGAAAGGAACCAGTCTCAAGGAGGGCATGGGCTCTGTCCAAAGCAGAGCACCGTCAGTTGAAAAATTCTAGAAGAACTAATATTGCTTCTCAGTATTGCTTATTGTTGCCGGTTGAGGAAACTGCAGCCAAGGGAAAGTAAATGTCCCACCAATGGAGCTGGCATCAGAGTTCAAAGGGGAATCCTGGTGTTTAATAATACTGGCTTTGCAGGAGGACATGACTTTCAATAGGAGTTCTGTCACTTACTAGCCACCATCTCTGAGTCTCACTCTTCTTATCTGCAAAGTAAGGAACAATTTTCCCAACTCTGCCATTACTGTCATGAGAATTGAAGAGATAGTGGCATCTGCGAAGTACTCAGCAGGGGCACCTGCCAAGCATGGAGAATGCTACCTGTTGCGGTTAATAGCAAATACATTGCTCTTTACACCACACCACAAACCCTAACTGGGGAGACTGTGGCCACAAGCATTATTGTCACAGAGCTGGTAAATATAGGAAGGAACAGCTTAGTAAAGAGTGCCAGGGGAGGAGACTGAGGAATACACTGTACAGCTGTAAGGGTAGAAGAGCTCCCATAATCCCACGCAGCAGAAGAAACTCTACCTTGAGATGTGCAAAGGGAATTGTACCATGTATGTGTCTGTGTGCTCTTATATCTCAGTAGATGTTTGAGGAGTGGAAAAGATGTTTGCATTCTACGACCCTCATGCGGAGTCTATCTCAGAAGCCTGATCTAATAGATCACAGTTCTGTCAGCACCTCACACAGCTACCCCAAGAGAGACTCATCTAAGCCTGTTTCAGACAGAGGGCTCTGAAGTCTCCATGGCTTCTCTGAGTGCCTACTTGCGACTGAGCCCCTGACCTCGTGCCTCACAGGTATGACATTTAAAAAATATAGTAACCACTTACTCTGAGGAACCTGGAAAGCCACCATGCATGAAACAGACAGATGAGACAGTACAATGAGACACTAACAGGGGAGGCACACTCTGAGCAGAGATTTTTGCTAATTCACCACGACCTCAAATGCCTGCTTTCTAAAATGTGATTAGAAAGTGAAGTGGCCTCCATAGGCTCTGGTGTTTCAGCGCTTGGTTCCCAGCTGAGCGGACAGTGCAGAGGGAAAGGCTGTGGAGCTTTCAGGAGGTGGAGCTCTGCTAGAGGAAGCAGCTCCTCAAGGCTGGGCCTTGAGGCTTCAGAGCCTGGCCCTACTTCCTTTTTCCCTCTGCTCCTGACGTGACAGGCAGTTTGAGACTCTGGCTGCCATGCCCCAAGCATGATGCACTGCCTCTCTTCTGGAACTGTGGCCCCAAGCAAGCCCTTCTCTCGCGCTGCTCTGTCAGGGTTTCTTCCAGTAACAAGACAATGAAGAACCTCCTGAGTCTCCAACTCACCTTGCTGTTCCAGCTTTACTGCAGTGTCTCCAGGGAAGAAGAAAGCCTAAGGTGGCTCTGTTCAGACCTACAGTGTGTGTCAGGGACGGAGGCAGGATCTGTGCTGGGCCCGACTCATCTGGAACCATCCAACATCAGAGCAGAGACAAGCACTGCTCCACAGCTGCCTCTCCACTCTGGCTAGAAAGCCACACCAAGTTCAACCTGTGTCCTCTCTCTTAAGGGCTTTGCTCTACAAGTTCTGCTCCTTTGGGAAATGCCAGGGCTCTGTGTTCTCACTATCCCATGCCAAGTCCAAGAGCCTTACATAACCACTGCCCCTGAGCATCCTTGTATGAATGACTGAGAAGAACACAAGAGCCATGGGAGTGATGATCAACAGCCAGCTCCAGCTCTGTGAGAGCTAACTATATTTCCCCAAGAGAGCCACAGCCAGCTCCAGCTCTGTGAGAGCTAACTGTATTTCCCCAAGAGAGCCACAGCCAGCTCCAGCTCTGTGAGAGCTAACTGTATTTCCCCAAGAGCCATAGAAATTAAAGTTCCCTGTAACTTGAGGCAATCTACTAACAAAATGTACACTTGGATATCTGTTTATTGCTTCATGGTTTATAAAACACTCTTACATTCATGGAATCACCTGACAACAACCTGGGCAGTAAACCCAGTAAATGGCAATATAGTTATTTGATAGATGTAGATTGCCTAAGAATCAAGCCAGAGTATAAACATTTGGGGGATTTGGGGAGGATTTTTTTTTTTTGAGACAGTGTTTCAAGTATCACAGGCTAGCCTCATACTCACTACATAGCCTAGGGTGACCACGAACACTTACCAAGTGCTAGAATGGAATGCATACACCACCACACCTGGCTTATGAGGTGCTAGAAATCAAAGCCGGGGATTGTGCATGCACACCAACTGGTTTACATTACCTCCACAGTATAAAGATTTTTAAGTTCTCTGATGTGGGATTCCATCTGTATGCTGTGAATATGTTTTGTTATCGTTGGTTAATAAAGAAATTGCTTTGGCCTATTGCAGGGCAAAATGAAACCTGGTGGGAAATCCGAACAGAGATATAGAGAGTGAAAGAAGGTGGAGTGGAAGAGACACCATATAGCTGCCCACGAAGCAAGAGGTAACAAACCACAAGCCTCATGGTAAAATAAAAAAATAATAGAAATAGGTTAATTTAAGATGTAAGAGCTAGCTAGAAATATGCTTGAGCTGTTGGCCAAATAGTGTTGTAATTAATATAGTTTCTTGTGGTTATTTGTCTGGGAAGCCAGGAAACAAATGTGCAGGCTCCACTTATAGTCCTCGCCCTGTCCTGTCCTTTCTCACCCAAATGCTGCTGTGTGTGTTCACACTGGTAGTCAGCAGGGACTGCAAGGAAGCACAGCCATGGAGAAGATGCTCAGAATGACCACCTTAACTTTTCCTGGTAAAGAACTTTCCTTATTCAATCTCATTTTGCTGGCTATGGAAACACATATATTTTGCTCAGCAACCATGAGCAACATTTCCAAGCCAGCTGGATTTCTTAATGTGGTCCATAGAAGATGTCCCTACATGGCCTCCCTGCATCTGTGGTCAACACTCCCCCAGCTCTGTCTTCTGCTTTGCCCTCCGTACCCCCAAACATCTGGTCCCTCTGAATAGCCAGAGGCTTTGTGATCAACTGCATAGCAGCTGTTCATTTGCTAAGGTATCTCTGATTGCTTCCATTCCTGCTACCCAAGGCTGGTTTCCTTACCCTACACCCAGTTCCCCACTTGAATGACAACAAAGAGCCAATAAGAAGGCTTTCTTCCAGACAGCAATCTGCAGCTACAGGAGATGGCCATCAGCACTGACAGTGTTTACACAGAGAACCACTGCAGCACAGAATGGAATTATGCAAGCATGCAACCAGGCAAATTTTAACCTTTCCCTTCCAGTCTCTACTCAGTGGCCCATACAACTGATGTGGGGCCTTGTGGTTCTGATGGCTGCACATGGGCCGGGCCTGGCCTGGCATAGTGGTGCATGCCTTTAATCCCACCACTCCAGAGGCAGAAGCATGTGGGTCTTTATGAATTCAAGGCAAACCTGGTCTACATAGTGAGTCCAGGACAGTAAGGGATAACTAGAGAGACCCTCTCTCAAGAAAAAGGAAGGAAGGAAGGAAGGAAGGAAGGAAGGAAGGAAGGAAGGAAGGAAGGAAGGAAGGAGAAAGGGAGAGACAGAAAGAGGTAGGGTTTGGCTGTGCTTCCTTTGAAGTGGTAAGAGCAGGTTTTTCACTTTAGCTGCCCTTAGAGTACACTCAGGCCTCTCCTAATGCTCAGGACACTGCAAAGCAGAGGCAAGAACAGAAGGTGAACACATTTGGAGAAAAAAAGTGAATGTAGGGCTGGCTCCTAAGGTAGCCATCCACTAAAAAAGTACCCCAAAAGCCTGGCACAGAAAGACTTGATTCAGGCCAGTACCAAGAAGAGAAAGGTTCCACTGACGGAAAGGCCTTCAAGCAAGAAGCTCCAAGCAGCAGCAACCATCAGATCCATGATGACAGCTTGATAACTGAAGAGCCAATCACGCAGAACAAGGCTCCAAACAGTGGTTAAGCACTCAGAACAGAATTCAATCCCTGGGCAATGAACCGACAGACTACAGACCACTGCTTTGGTTAGGGATTTTGTGCAAACAGCTGGAAACAGTTGGAGAGGCCCACTTCTATAGATTGGGCTGATGTGACCGAAGAAGGTATTTGGTAAGGACAAAAGAGAAGTCAGGGGTCATCACAGTCTAGAAATAAGATACTAGCTCTAAGTTGAACAAATTCTAGACAAAAACTCTATAAAAGGACGAAAGACAAAAGAGATGGAGGAAGTGTGGGAATAGGTAAGAGCAGTAATCGAACAACAGACCTCAGTAGAAAACAAGAGCCATGTGTCTGGTGACTGGCAGGTGCAAAGGTAAGTGTGGAGAACTGGAGGAGTCATCCAGGCAGCCATGGATAAAAGAAAGGAAGCACCAGGAATATTGAATGGTAAGGTACCCGCTCTGGTTTGCTATGAATGACATCATCAGTCCAGTAGGGTGCTTTGGCAGGCTTGAGTCCAGAAGGCTTCTTATGACAGGCCAGAAATTTTGAACTTCACCCAGGATGGAAACACTGGAAATCAAGGACATGCCTGTAACTATTAGCTGAGCACTGTTGTGTGCAGAGCAGTAATCAAGGTGATGGGAACACAGTAGTGAGCAAGATCAAACACAATCCTGGCACCCTAGTTCAACGCATTTGGCTGAGGCTGTGGACTGTGCTTGGCACCTTCTGAAGCAGGAGCCAAAACTCACTCACTCTCTCTCTCTCTCTCTCCCTCTCTCTCTCTCTCTCTCTCTC
>NW_004949112.1:671720-680396 GCF_000317375.1 Microtus ochrogaster
TCTCTCTCTCTCTCTCGCATTCTCTCTCTCTCCTCTCTCCCTCTCCCTCCCACATATTCTCCAACAGTCTTCATTAAACATCCAGCAAATGTTCCTTATAGAAATTTATATTTTTTGTTGGTGGTCTTTTGGGGGGGATGGAGGGTTTCGGGGGTCTTATGTTTGGGGGTATTTTGAGTTCTGTTAGCATCTTTCTGTTTTTATTGCTAATGATTAAACCCAGGGCCTTGTGCATCATGGGCAAGTACTCTACCACCAAGCTGTATCTCCAACCCTGTTCTCTCTCTTTTATAAGGATATTAAACAAATAAAATGGACAAAATTTTTATTTTTAGTCTTCACTTTGTGTAGTAATAGGTGCAGGGGGGGGGGCTGTGTCCCCAGCACCCCGGCCACCTGCACTGCTAGCTTATGCCCCAAAATAATTACACGGACACTGTTATTCATTTAATCACTGCTTGGCCATTTCTATCTAGCCTCTTCCAGGCTAACTCTCGCACCTGGACTAGCCCATCTCTAATAATCTGCTGTAGCCCACAAGGTGGCTTAACAGGAAGATTCTAGCCTACGTCCATCCTGGGTCACAGCTTCATCGCGTGTGCCTCGGAGAGCAGAGCTCTCGCCTCTGCCCGCAAGAGTGGAGTATCGTGTCTCTCTGAGGCATCTGACCCCGAGAGGAGAGCTGTTGAGTCTGTCCTCACTTCCTCTTCCTCCCAGCATTCTGCTCTGTTTACTCCTCCCATCTATGTTTTAACCTATCAGGGCAAGCAGCTTCTTTATTTAATTAACCAATGACCTTCCTCCATCAACTTTGGCTACAAGGTGGGGCTAGCTAGGTGAGGAGAAATTAGAGACAATAGGTTACCAAGTAGAGCACTATCACCAAGGTGAGGCAGTAGATAATGGGTGCAAGTCAGAGAAGCACTGGGAGACAACAGTGTCAGCCCTTGGCCCGCCAACTCTTGCACAGCCCACTTAGCTGCCTCCTTCAAACCCTCCTTAAACTTTTATAAGATTCACTTTCACCCCGGGCCAGCCCAGTTTTCAAGGTTAAATACAACAAAAGATGGTTGGTCAGCTCCAGGGTGACCTGGGCCACTCACACTTTTGCAGAGTGTGCTGGGGACAAATGAGGTCACCGAGGCTTTAAATCAGAGCTGACAAGTTTTCTTTGCTGCTGAGAAAGCAAGCCAGAGACACCTTGGGTACAGACACTGGTGGCTTGGCTCCCTCAACAGTGTTACACTGTCCGGACCTGCATAGAAACTCACTGTGAATTACTGACTATCCAGGCCCCATTGTTCTCACAGGGTCTTCGTCTAAGAAGCATTCACAATGAGATAGCAGATTGTGCCTACAATTTCCAGTGATTAAGACAAAAGGGCAGTTTGGATCCACACTTAACAAAACCCATATCTGAAACATACAGTGGCTTTGGCCCAGTAAAGGCACTTTTATATAGTATTTCACAGTGAACGTTTTATTTGCATCTTTCCAAAATCCTATGAGCAAGGTAAATAATACGGTTACTCTGCAGTTGAGAAAACTAAGTCTGAGAAAGATTTGGATAGATACAAAGTTATGTGATTGATAGGTATGGAGAAGAAAGTCCAACCTAGATCTTGTTCCACATTCAAGATACTGTATATCAGATCTCACCTCCAACTCCAGCCAGCAAAATGCTTTGCTATATTCGTGAGTTAATGTTGCAGCCCTTACTGAGACTGTCTTTAATCTAGCTCTCTTCCTCAGAAAATGCTATCCAAAGCCAGAAGAGGGCCAGCAGGACTACCTACCACCCAGTTAAAGCAAAGACAGTCAAAGAGGAAGCTGCTGAGGAACAGGACAGAATGAGTAGAAAGGGAGATGGTGTCTGAAAGCCAAGTTCAGGTCCCCAGTCTATTAACTACTTTGTGACTGCAAATGAGTGTGAGCTTTCTCTCAGGACTGCAGTTTCCTAAGCTCTAGACTGGCAATGGCCTTGCCACCATTCAGCACTAATAATGGTGTCTTTGACCTCTTATCTCTAGAGAGCACTAGACTGTGCTGGATGAACCCACTAGAGAATAAAGTCAGTTGATCCTTCTAGTGGCTTGAGCTTATGCCTTGAACTCCTCACTCCTGGTGTTTGATCTAACAAAGAAGATCTAAGCCAACCACCATGATTCCTACTCTTGTTGGCACATAATCTACCACCTACATACACTGTTCCCAGACTGGCCCTAATTATACAAAAATCAACAGGGCCATGCCTTTCCTCAAAGAACCCAAGTTTAATTTAAGAATAGACATACTAACTTCTATAGTACTAGTAAATACTGCTCTGTAGAACTGGTATCAACTTCATCTTTTATTTTGATATAACCCAGTAGGACATGATAAACATTCTGAAGTAAATAAATACACCATGCAGCAGGAGCTCAAAAGACAGAGTTGACCAGGGCGTTCTCTTCTCTGTGTCAAAGCTTCTGTCTTCAGATCCCCTGTGGTCTACTCCTAAATTGAAAGAACACTTCTCCTCCTCCCGGAACTGATCCTTTCACAGTGATGGTGGCTGGGCTCTGACTTCCCTCCCTTATACATCTCTGTGCACAAGCTTTCTCTCCCTCCCTTCAGGCATACTTTGGCTTCCCTGTTCTAACTTATGCGAGCCAGGCTTCCTGTCAGGATGCTGAGTCTGTTCCTGTCTCCGGTAACTACTTCATACATCTATGCAAGGGGCACACACAACTGAAGCCTAAACCCCCATATACCATCATCCACCAGTTGCCATGCTCCGGGACCCTCACCATCACCAAAGCCAGTGGCCTTTTTCTCCATACTTAACTCCCTGACCTCCCAGCTTCTGGGACACTGCTGTGACACTTTCCCTCTCCTATCAATACTCAGTCTGGCTGGCTGCTGCTCTTACTCCACCTGCCTCCAAAATACAAGTTCTTGCCAAGATTCCCCTGCTACTTACATTAGCTCCCTTGAGAACTAATTTAACGTCAAGACTTCCAACTCAGGAAGCCTTTCCAGGCACCAGCCTCACCCTAACCCTTCAGCATCCAACAAAACCACAGGGACTGAAATGCCAGGAAAGAAAAGGTCCCCACGGATATGGGGCAGAACAATCATATTTTCACCCTCAGACTCTCCATAACTTTTGTCACATTCTGCCTGCCCTGCCATGAACTTGAGCCTCCTATTCACTCACAAGCTCCCAACACAGAGCTGCTCCGCTCACCTGTTACCATGGAGTTCAGAGACAGGCATGTTGAACAGGTGTAAGTGATAAAGTGCTAGCACACTATGAGCCTCTTCACCGGAAGCCCCAGAAGGGGTGAGTACCTGTGTAGGCAAAACCTCTCTGTGGTCTCTGCAGACCACTGGATGACCAAATGCCTCAAAATAAGGAAACATGCTTTCCCAACTTTGTGAGCTGAAGAGCACAGACTAGAATACAGGAGAGGTAAAGAGAGGCACACACCTCTTATCCATTCATTTTCCATCTGCTCAACCAGTAAACAGCACTGCTCTAGTTAGCTTTGACTGTCAACTTGACACAGGCTAGAGTCAGGAGAGATGAAAGCTATGAATAAGAAGCTGCATACATCAGACTGGCCTGTGGACATGTCTGTGAGGGACTGCCTTGATTATTAATTGATGGAGAAGGGACCAGTCTATTAGTAGCAGTGCTAGCAGTGCCATACCTCGGCAGGTGGTCCTGCACCATGTAAAGAAGCAGGCAGAGCATGAACCTTCCTGTGAGTGAGATCCTTGGTAGGAAATAACACTGCGGAATAGCAAATATTCCTGCCTTCAGTTTCCTGCCTCACTTCCCTCAGTGATAGTAGGTGACCTGGAAGTGTGAGATGAAATAAACCCTTTCCTCCCCTTGACACAAAGTTGCTTTTGGCCAGAGTTTTATCACAGCAACAGAAGGGAAACTAGGACATCCACTAAGCACCTCAAAGGTACAGGGAATAGTCTAGATACTGAGACTGCAACTTTCAACATGAAAGACAAGGCTTTTGTTCTCCTTTGCATTCTAGTGCAAAAAGCAAGATGCTAAAGGGAAAAAAAAAGCAGGCAGTGGCTGCATCCCAGTAGCTCTTTTCCTGTTCTCTCTCTCCAGCATGGCTGTGCTGTCCAGAGGCTCCCTCCTGCACGTCCCCATGGGGCAGATCCACTTCCATGCAGTTTGCTCTCTCTCTCTCTGCAATGCCCAGCACCCAACAGAACAAGCTTTGCTTGGTTGTTATGGCCTTGGAGAGTGCACCAAAGGCCCTTTTCTTGGAAAGATTTAAGGCTGTCAGGTCCCTAGAGTCTAAGACCTCAGGTTCCTCTGACAACAGCATGGATGCTAAGGGGTTCCTGCCAGAAAGTCACTTGGGAATGCTTTTTTTCAGGTTGTGTTCAATTCTGTCAGAGCCCTCCGGACTCAGCTGATTGCTGGTGGTAGATTTCTGTGTTATTTGGGGCACTGAAGTCCCACGGTCTTGACACAAACTTAAAATTAGAAATGCATTAAATATAGGAAAGGAGGAAGGTCATTCAGGAAAGGCAGTCTTCTGGGAGAGCTGCAGGACAAAGGCGCCCTGGAAACTTCCAGGTTCATTAATGGGCTTTACACAGCATTCAAGTGGTATTTCTCCTTCAGAAATAACACGGTGGAAAGCGTAGGGGACAGGCTCAATCCTCAGCTAACACAGCTGAGTGAGTGACTCGGCAAACTAAAAATAGCTCCTTTCCCACTCGCTCTGACAGATTTCACTTCGACCCTGTGCACAGGTTGATCCTCTGCAGCTTTTGTCCTGCAGCAAAACGAGGGCTGGTGGTACCTGAGCTTCTCAGCGACTGACTCTCTGTCCCAACTCTTGTTTAATTCCACGGCTCCTGTTCCCATGTGCAAACCCATGTGCCTGTATGTGCTGAGATTTGGTGCTCCTCAACCAAACGTGGGCAGAATTTAAACCAGGAACATGACTCAGGACTGTGGAGTGCAGACTGAGCCCAGGCAAGCCCTCAGAAGCACTGGCAATCAGGTCGTTTGTCTTGGGTCCTCTCCTACCTCCTAGCAAGCCTCTTTGGGCCCCAGTGTCCTTGATTGTAAGTGGAAATAATCATTCCTCGTGAGGCCTATTTCACAGCACCATGCTGGGATCAAGTGTGGCAATGTGTGACTCTGCTCTGTCATTGCTACCGTGCCGGGGAGTGGGACAGGTCTGACAGGCAGTCACAAAGCAGAACTAGGCTCAGGCACGGGACGGTACAGCAGTGCATGCTATAGCTCACGCTCACCTCAGCACGTAGTGTCTCTGCTATACACCAGCTTGGTTTAGAGAACCTAGGTCAAACAACAATTCCTTTTGCTGGTGTCCTCAGAACTAATCATTCTGTCCTCACTGTTTCCTTGCACCTATCTCTACAACACTTTTCACCCTGCACAGTGCCATGCTTACTCGGGTACTGGGAAGTTCTGTGAACACTAATGCTTATAGAGTTGACAAGGGGAAGGAGAAGATAGCAAAGTCCAGAAAGAGATAAATGTCAGAGAAACCTGGATGAGTGGGAAAGGTAGAACACACACAAAATAAAAACTAAAAACAAACAAACAAAAGGGCAGGGTCCCCGAGGTCTGCACAGGGGGTACCAACAAACTACAGGCCTAAGAGCCAAAGCTGAACTGCAAGCTCTGGGTAGACCATGCAGAGATAGAGAGCATCAAACAGACAGAGCAGGTGTCCTTCGGAAGCCCACAGTGGAGCTCTGGGTAGACCATGAAGAGATAGAGGGCATCAAACAGAACAGAGCAGGTGTCCTTCGGAAGCCCACAGTGGCAACAGGGGCATCATCTTAAGTCCTTCAACATAAGTAGATCAGAAACAAGGAGAGAGGACAAAGAGACAAAGCAAACCAACATGGCACTGAAGCCCAGAGCTTCTAGAGTGCCTAGCATTCCCAGGTCTGTCAGGGTCAAGCTGACTTCAAAACTAGGAGCCCCAGAAGCCAAAGTTGTCATGAGCTTCAGGAGTATCATGGCCAAGAAATAAAAGAGAGAGATAAAAGAAACTCAGTCAGAATCATCTGGACCAACCAGCATCCTGGGAAACTAAGAACACAGGAGGAGAAGAGCTTACCCAAATTCACCATCAGGGAAGAATCAGAGTAAGACCCAACACTAAGCCACAGCTTTGTTCTTACCCCAGAACCCCAAGGCAAGCCAGGTTATAAGCTCCAGCTGCCGAGGCCCCTATGATCCCACTAAGTGAGTCCAAGTACTTCTCCTCAACTGTGAAATGCAGGGTTCCGCCTTGGGGTACAAGTCAGAGCCAGTGCCCATGGGAAATGTGCAACAGCCCACTTGGGGCTTAGGAAGCAAAAGGCTACTGTGATATGTGCTCACAGTCACAAATAAAGCCTCTCACACACTGTGCTGACATGGAGGTGAGTCCTGACTACTGCGCGACACTGGGAACTGCCCAAGGGAGGCTAGAGACCCAGCATGTAAAAACAGATCGTGTGGGAGACACACAACCTCACCATGTTAAAGGAAGACCACCCAGACTATAATCTCAAGTAAGCTCCATCCCCAGATGAGACATTGCTTAGAATAAAAGAATCTAGATTTTTAGGGCATTAGAGGCTCTGTCACCCACACTTCTGAAACTTTCATCCAGGAAAGGGCACATTTTAAAAGGATGCGCTTCACTTAAAGAGAAGGGATGCAAGTATCGCTGGTACCTTGAGTCCTAGCCCACTTCTGGAGCCCCATCATGGGTCCTACACCCTTAGTCACAAAGCTTTGACAGCGTGCAGAGTCTCATTCGTGTTTACTTATCCTTGCTCACCAAAAAAGAAAGTTAGACTGCAGTTCAGCTCCACCTGCCTATGATTTCCCTCTTGACTGGGCTCTTGTTTTAGACCCTTCTCTGCAGATGTCCTATGCAGCTTCAGCACAGACAGCTCACTCCTTCCTCTTATCCCTTGGACATGAAAAATAATTTATGGAAACTAAAGAAAGTGGTCAGCTGTGTGTGTCACACGTAGGCCCCTAAAGGTAGGGAACTGTCAGCTTACTCCAGGGTGTTCATGCCTCTCCAGATGTCCCTACATCCCTACTCCATCCAAGTCCCTGGCCATTGTAGCACCTAGCTTAATATGGCTTTTACCTCCTCTAAAGCAAACCCGCCAAAACCTACCATTTTCTAACAGCCTACCAGCCTCACTCTCCCTGGGCCTCTGTCAAACAGATGCTAAAGAAGCCAGATACAGGTATTGACAGGAGACAACACACAAACACAGTTTATCAACATCTGGTGGCCTGGAGTCTGAACCTGCATAGAGACCCCAGGGTGCATATCAACCCCAGAGCCTGGAACAAAGAAGGAGAAGAAAACTTCAAATGTAGCTGCTAAGGGAGGGAAAGGGGATTCAAGCCAATTCCTTATCTTGCTCCTGAAAGTCACACCTGTTGGACCTGGTGGCACAGGCCAATAATCTCTTTAAGAGGCCATGGCAGAAGAATCATGAGTTCAAGGCCCGTCTGGGCAACTTAGTGAGAACCCATTCCAAAATAAAAAATATAAAAAAGGACTGGAGATACATCTCAGTGGTAGGGCACCTGCCTAGCATGTACAAGCACAAGGCCCTAGGTTCAACCTCAGTACTTGTACCTAGTCATGTCACACCAGGTTCACAGGGGCCACGCTTGTATTGTCTGTGTCTGCAGCAGGTGGCATACTGGGCCAACACAGATCACTGAATGCTTCTTGCAGAAGACAGGGTAACCAACAGTTACCAAATCTTCACTGCTTGTCACGAACTATGCATGCTATCCTCACCAACACACTGTGGATTACACAAGGTCCATCTTAGGAATTATGACCTGCATCTTGCCAACAGAACCAGACACAGAGAAAATGAGGCCCCAATGCCTTTCCTACTATGCCTCCACAGTTTCAGATGACATGGGAAGGACAAGGAAGGATAAATGCTACCACACTACGGACCAGGCTCTCTGCCGCTGACTGCACTATGCAGAAGAGATTAAATACTCCAGTTCCTCACTCACTCACTGGTACAACCAAACAGAACCTAGAGAGATATAGTAGACATCACAGAGATATTCAAGGCTGCTGCCCTTGAATTTCACCCCCAAGAGTCCATCTCAAGGGAGCAGTTCAACCAGATTTCACAGCACAATTCAACGGTGGTGATGTAAATAAATAAATGAAATAAAAAAGGAAATTATCTGTCTAAAGAATGGTTTAGAGCCAGGTGGTGGTGGGCACACGCCTTTAATCCCAGCACTCAGGAGGCAGAAGTAGGAGGATCTCTGTGGGTTCAAGGCCAGCCAAGGCTACACAGAGAAACCCTGTCTCAAAAAAGAAAAACAAGCAAACAAACAAAGAATGGTTTAGAAAGTCTCAGAACCTTCTAGTCAGTAATGTAAGATAGCCCTATATAAAAACTTCTTTAACGTTTATTTATTTTGTGTATATATGTATGTGTTGACCTGTATGTCAGAGCAGTTCTCTCCTCCCACTATGTGGGTCTCAGGAATCAAACTCAGGTCAGCAAGCCTTGGTGGTAAGCTGCTGCTGCTGCTGCTTCTTCTTCTTCTTCTTCTTCTTCTTCTTCTTCTTCTTCTTCTTCTTCTTCTTCTTCTTCTTCTTCTCCTCCTCCTCC
>NW_004949112.1:680617-692182 GCF_000317375.1 Microtus ochrogaster
CTGGTCTCAAACTCACAGAGATCCGCCTGCCTCTGCCTCCCGAGTACTGGGATTAAAGGCGTGCGCCACCATCGCCCGGCTTCTTCTTTTTTTTATACAGTGTTTTACCTGCATATCTGCCTGCAGGCCAGAGGAGAGCACCAAATCTCATTACAGATGGTTGTGAGCCACCATAATGGTGCTGGGAATTGAACTCAGGACCTTTGGAAAAGCAGCCAATGCGCTTAACCACTCAGCCATCTCTCCAGCCCCAAGCTTCTTTACCTACAGAGCCACCTCACTGGCTCTCTGTAATTGTTTTAAATAATTATTCTAAGACCAAGAGGAAATGAAATAGTATTTGTAATAACAAAGGCTGGAGTGAATAACAAATACTATCTATGTGATCTTTAACAAGCACTCACTGGTGCACATGCGAGAAGAATGTGCTTTATTAGGGTAGAGGCTGCATGCGGGGTTACTGCTATTTCTGTATACATACTGTCTTTTTAGTGCGTTATTAGTCAAAGGGAGAGGAAGAAAGAAAAGGAGAACCTCAAGCTTGCACTTACGAAAGGCTCAGGAGAATGAAGGCTAGGATGTGAAGAATAAATGGAAGCATCTGACAAACCCAAGAGGAGGTAGCCAGGTGGCTCTGGGGAAGGGAAGCCCTCCAGGTGTAGAGAAGGTTGTAATTAGCCTCATGCTAATTACAGAAATCTTACTAGATTATTAATTTTTCTGACAGACTCTGAGTGAAGACTAAATTCCTTCATTAAACTAATTCCAGTTCAGAGACAACAGTTCTTGGTGCCCATTCTTCTAATCACCTAGGACTCAGCTTTGGACTCAGATTTCTTTAAGGGGCTGGCCACTGGGAGTTTGGCCATGCTCTAGTGAGTATATGGGTAGCACAAATTGAACTTTTTTTTTGTTGTTGTTGTTTTGTTTTTCTTCTTTTCTTGGAGGGTTTGTCACAAGGATGAGGGGCAGACCTGAGAGGACTGGGAAGTGAGTCATCGGGTGCATGATGTGAAATTCCTCCCCCCCCCCAAAATCAATACAAATATTATGTTGGAAAACAAACAAACAAAAAGACACCAGTAAAGTAAAATTAAGAGCCAGAACATATACCCTAGAGAAATTAAGATTCCTGCCTTAAATGTAGAACTTCAGGATGCTTCAGAGAATCAAAGCAGCTTGAATAAGCAAGTGAACTACAATGTTTTCTTCTCTGGAAAATATAAACAGAGGTGCAGAATACTTAGCTTGTCTTTAAGGCCTCCTAGATTGGGTTTCAGCCACTCCCCAACTCTTGATATTACCTCCTCAGGGCTCCGTGACCTAGCCAATTTAACTGTTAGAGCCCTCATACATTTTCCTCACATCTTACCCTGCATGACTGTTCAAGCTGTTATGTCCCTAAAAGTCCTCCTCTCTCTTCCAAGTGCTTGCTTAAGTCCCATCCATCCCTCAAGGCACACCTCAAACCCGTGCCATGCTCAAACTTAAGTCAATTCCTCCGATTGAATCCAAGTTCTCCTGCCAGTGTACCTGGAATACTGGATTCTGAACCTCATTAAATGAGTTACACAGTCTGCCTTATAGTGAGTGATACCTAAGTAACCAAAACCCAACTTCTCTACTATATTAAACCATTAGCTTCTTGTGAGCAAGAACCCCATCAGATTCCTATATGAACAGATGATAACACCTGATGTAGAATGGGTCCCCAGGAAACCCTTCACTGTGAGACAAGAAAAGCACCACACTGCCTCTACAGGAAATCACCACTTACCTTGGCTGCTCCTGTCAGGCAATGCAGAGACAAAGGGACACTGCTTTGCTGCCTCCAAAAGGCAAGCGATGAATCTAGTTTGTGAGGTTTCTGGCCATCAGGAGGCTCCAACTTCAGCCCTAGCTGACCATAGTCTGCTCGACCCCAGGTAAACACCTTGCCAGTTTCTACAAACAAACATAATTTGAATGAAGGTTACATTCTCCAGATGCTCTCAAGGGTAAGCAAAGGGTCACTGGTAAAATTGTGAATGTTTATTTCATTATGTTCCAATAAAGAATTTGAGCATTTGCTGGGAGATGCTCTTGTACACTGTAAAGATTTGTCACTTGTACTGGCTTAACAAAATGCTGATTGGCCAGTAGCCAGGCAGAAGTATGGCAGGGCAACCAGACTAAAAGAATTCTGGGAAGAGAAAAGGCAAAGAGAGAGAGTCAGTCACTAAACAGATGCAGAGGAAGCAAGATGAGAATGAGGTACCAAGCCCCGTGTCTAAACATATACAAGAACTATGGGTTAATTTAAGTTGTAAGAGATAGTTAATAATAAGCCTGAATTAATAGGCTAAACAGTTTATAATTAATATAAGCCTTTGTGTTTCTTTGGGACTGAATGGCTGTGGGACTCAGCGGGACAGAAATTTCCATCTAAAAGCATTGGGTTGGGGGGTAGCTGAGATTTCTTGCCATGTAGGCATGAGGACCAGGGTTCAGATGCTCAGAATCCATGTCAAGAATCAGATGAGGTAGTTCACATCTGCAATCCCAGCACGCCTATGAAGAGATGGAAGGCAGTGATGGAGAATGCTCAGAAGCCTACAGGCTAGGCAGCCTGGCACACACAACAGTAAACAAGAGACTATCTCAAACCAGGGAAAAGGGGAATACCACCCAAGATAGCCCTGTAACCATGGCACAGGGCCCACACTCTTGCAAACATGCAGGTGCATGCATATGAGCACGCACACATACACACACAAGCAGAGATTTGTTTTTTTAAGAAAAAAGAAACCTTGAATATTCATCTGTTCACGTAAGTGGGAACTGAAGTTCAGAGAAACTAAAGAATTCTCCCAAAAACAAACATGTAGAGAGGACACAGCCAGACTCAGAGAAAGAGTCTCAGGCCTACGATGCTCTTGCACAGAGATGGCTTCATGGGTAAATGCCAGCCATGCTGGTGGCCCACCCACTCTCTCCCAGACCCACCACCCATCCTTCTGCTTTGCCCAGATGTCTGGTCTCAACCTTCCTCCCTCCTATGCAATCCAGGGCCTTGTATCCTGACTGAAGTTTCCCATTCCTCAAATCTCTCAGAGCTTTCCCCCTAACTCAATGCTGGTTTCTTGTTTGCCCCTCCTAGTAACATAAGGACTCCTCCTTTACCCAAAGGAGCAATCCTAACAGTCCAAGGCAAGCATATCTGTGTGCTGGAATAAAGGGAGCAAGAGGAGAAAATTGTAAAGAGCTATTTGGAGGCAGAAATGCATTCAGTTCCCCAGCACCATGTGGGAAGCCAGCCAGCACTGCAGATGACAGAAGAAAATGAGGTTTGGAAAAGGAGCAACGGCCTCTCATTCCCCAGATAAGAGAGATTTCACCAAATTCATTCAGTTGTACCAAGTGCTGCCTTTGTTATTCCAACAGAATTTCAAAATCCGACAAGGCATAGATTATTAACAGATTCTCTGCAATAAATATGCATAACCATGTGCGCCATATAAATTCTTTATCTGTGTTTATTTTAACAAAGAAAATTCTGCTTAAGAAACAAAACACCAAGTAATGCATATTAAATCCAAGACAAAGCTACTGTGTTTGGTATCAAAGCTTCATCTGGCCCCACATGAAACATATGGCTTCCAGTGTCAGCTAAGAAACAGCCCAAGATGATAGCAGAAGTGTCAGGAGACCACAGACATATGGGGCGCTGTAGGGATGAATTCTCAGGTTCAGCCTACTAGCAGGCCCTAAGACAGATACACATAAATCTTCCAGGCTTCCTAGGATAGGGGACTGTAGTGGTTTGAATAGGAATGGCCCTCAAAGGTTCTTATATTGAAAGCTTGGTCACCAGGGAATGGCAATATTAGTAGGTGTGGCCTTGTTGGAAGAAGTATGTCAGTGGAGGCAGGTTTTGGGGTGTCAGATGCCTAAGCCAGGCCCAGTATCTCTCTCTTCCTGCTTCCTGCTCATCCAGATGTAGAACTATCAGCTACTTCTCCAGTACCATATCTGCCTGTGTGCCACCAGGTTTGCCACCATGATGACAATGAGTCTAGAAGCCAGTCCCAATTAAATGCTTCCCTTTATAAGAATTACCATGGTCCTGGTCTCTCTTCACAGCAACAGAACACTGACCATGACAAGAACCAAGTCTGTACAGCCCACAGGGACTGGAGACATTATGGAATTGGGAATGGGGCACTGGGAGCACTGGACCCTGCACAGCCACATGCTGTTCCTTTTGCTGGAGCTACCATTTCCTAACGGAGAGAACTACTATTCCAGCTGCCCTTCATAACCTGGCAATTGCAGCCAACTGAGTCTACGTATATACTGTTGGTCCCAAGAACCTTTCCTGGTCCCTCAACTTTCCCAGAAAAGATTAAACTTACCACCTTTGTGTTCTCCAACTGCCACAGTGCCATGGAACAGTTAAGAAAATTAAGCTCAGAAGTGGCCTGCTGAGGGGCACACAGATAAGCTGCCTAGGCTGCATCTGTTATGGTTCAAGTCACTGAACACTCATGAAACCCTCCTCCCTCACTTATGTGGATTAGACTGAAAATAGATGGTGCCCAGTTGGCCAGCTGTCCCTCTATCTGAGCTGGTCAGAATTTAAAATCAGACTGCTTTAGTAGGAGAGTCCTGAAGATGACCAGTGTGTGTGTGTGTGTGTGTGTGTGTGTGTGTGTGTGTGTGTGTGTGCAAGTGCATACATGTGTGTGCATGTGGACACATATTCAGCATCTTTCTCAATTGCTCTCTACCTAATTTTTTTGAGTCATGTCTCCCACTAAACCTGGGGCTTGCCATTTTGGCTAGACTGGCTGGTATCCTCCTATCTCTGCCTCTCCAGCACTGGAATTACAGGCATACACCATTGTGCCTGGCTTTTTTGAGTGAGGATCAAACTCAGGTCCTCATGCTCATCCAGCAAGCCTCTTACTGAATGAGCCCAACCACTGTTTCCTAAGGACTCCGACATTGCTCAGCTGGGAAGAAGTAGCAAACTGCTATCTGCAGGACCACAGGAAGAACTGTATTATCATAAATGGCAAACTGAATCCTTTCTTTCAAATCAAGCAAAATATCTTAAAACTTTCTGCTATTGATTATTGATGCTTGAGACAGGCAAGACTGCCAGACTATGGAGCCATCATTATTACATCTCCAATGGCAACTCAACCGTTACTCCACTTACATAGCACTTTCCAAACATTAACTAATTAATCTTCATACTCTCTGGGGAAGAGACAAGGCAGAAGGCAGGCCAACCCAACAGCCTCAAATCTAAGCTTAGAACACCCTCCTCTGAGTCTGTTTATACTAAAAACACTGTACAGTAGAGGGCTCACAAGGGAAGAAGAGGACTCCTCTTTTAAAGAGAAAGTAAGGGGCACCTCCTAGGGAGATGGCACTGTCCTAAGACACCAGTCTAAAGAAGCCTCATAACTCTGACATAGATTACTAAGATAATTAAATGACTTGAGAAGTTAAATAGCTCAATCGAATTCCAACAGCGGGTTATAGGATCACGGTTTAAAACAATGGGGCAGGCAGAGATGGCTCAGTGGTTACAAGTATCTGGCTGCTAGTGCCCACATCAAGTGACTCACAGCTACCTGTAAATTCAGCTCCAATGATATAATGCTCTCTCCTGACCTCAAGAGGCACCTGCACTATACAGCACTCACACGTGCACATATACCGACCCAGAGTCTGGTGGAATGTACAATGATATCCACGTGCAAGGAGGCAGTGCCCTGCTCTGTGTGCTCCAGCTTCTCCTACTAGCAGGACCTCCCAGAAGGCCATGCGGAATTCAGAACTCTAGCTGTATTCAACACTTAGACTATGTCTTTATGTCACCCAGAGCCAAAGAAAAATAATCTCTACACACACACACAAAAAAAAAAATCTCATTAGTACGCACCAGACATGTGCCCTAAGCTGAGGTCAGGTCATGAAGCTAACAAATGACCCTTTTCCTCAGAGTAAAGAATTATGTATTGGGGCTGGAGAGATGGCTCAGCGATTAAGAGCACTGCCTTTTCTTCCAAAGGTCCTGAGTTCAATTCCCAGCAACCACATGGTGGCTTACAACAATCTGTAATGAGATCTGGTGCCCTCTTCTGGTGTGCAGGCATACATGCAGGCAGAATACTGAGATTACTGTATACAAAATAAATAAATCTTAAAAAAAGAAATATGTATTAATGTGGTTAAAAAATAAGTCTATTAGTATCATCCACAAAGTATGTGTCTACAGATAAATGACACACGAGAGAGAAATGCCAAAGGAGCTCAAAGTGAAGTCAGAGAGTGAGACCTGGTGTACAGGCATGACCATGTGAGATGCTACATGGAAAAGAGACACAGAAAACAGCAGGGGCTGAGTGAAGAGAAAGGACCACAGAGAGCATTCTGGGAGGACTCCACTCAAGCTGGAACTTGGAAATGTCTCTGGTGATGGGATAAATGCCATTTAAGATGAACTTCTGGGTAAGAAAAGAAACCAGAAAAGAGGAGGATATGAAAGAACAAGAAAGAGATAAGCAACGCAGAGAAATTCGCAGCCCCATGTGAAGCCGAACCAGGTTCCCAGGATGGAGTCAGGGCTTCAGGACTGACAGGCTCACTTGCCACGGGAAAAGACCAAGTGGTCCCTAAACTCGGTTGCTTGCCATCCTTTATCAGTAATAAGGTTTGTCAGCCAATATATGTACTTTCAGTTATTGTATTAAAATGTACACTTGTGTTTCACCATTTATAAATTGTGGCCATGTATCCTTATTTAAAAATATATAAGATAACCCCAGCACAGTGACTGACTGTATCTGCAGCCAGGAGGATTGATCTAAGAGGCAAGCTTTGGTGGGTTACACAGGAAGTTCCAGGCTCCCCTGAACTACAGTGTGAGACCCTGTGTAGAATATGTATACAGAGAAAATAAAATTTACTCAAAACTCAGAACATTTAAAAGAACGTGAGAAAACTGGAAAAGAAGGGGTAGCATTCACATCACGCCCTGGTCCCTCACACTTACTGTAGAAACCACTGCAACCAGACCTGGGAAGACAGCGGACCTAAAGCAGGTATGGGGCCTCCTGAAAGAATGCCTGGCTGGCCATCCTCTGGCCGAGGTCTGTCCACGTCCTGAGGTGGCAGCTGGCATCCAGCACTTGTGTAGCACTGACAGCACACTCACTGGGCACTGCTCTAAACACATCATCTCTATATGCTGAGTGCACAGTGTCTGGTCCTCCACCTAGGCCTGAGAAGGAGGCAGGGATGTACTGACAGGGACATGGCACCCAAACCTCAGAAGCTTTAAGTTAAAGAAGGGAACCAGCCTAGAAACAGAGCCTAGGATATGCCGGGGCCTACCAGGATGGAATTCCTAGGGGAAAAGGGGAAAAGAGGAAAAACTGTCACATCTCGTCCCCACATTAGATGAGAAAGAGGAGATGAAGAGCACACCGAGATTTCACCATTTCATGACTGGTGGTAGGGCAGAGATGCAAGAACAAGGGTCTCACTTAGATAAGTCATAAAAATGATCTCATTATCAAGCTATTTAACTGTTCTGAGACCTTTGGCAAACATTTCATCAAACATCACATGCTCTTAAGTGAGAGAAAGATGACCAGGCACAAAGCTGGAAGGTAGTAGCGAGGAGTGGTGGTGCACTCCTTTTAAATCCAGCACTGAGATGGCAGAGGCAGGCAGATCTGTGAGTCTGAGGCCAGTCCAGTCTACATAATGAGTTCTAGGACAGCCAGGACTACCCAATGAGACCTTGTCTCAAAGCAAACAATCAGGGATAGGGAGCCCTCTGCTGTCAGAAGAGGGTGGTAAAGCTCTGTCCTCACCACCCTACCCCATCCATCCAGCACTGTCTCCCCCCACGGTCACAGCAGGTGCTATGGTTGCTATCAGGAGCTCCTGGCAAAGAGACACTCCTTCCAGAGAAGGAGTCTTAAAGGGACAGAAAGATGGGTGGGAGGAACATCCATATTTTCTTAAAGACTGTCCAAAAAGGGAGCAGACCATCACTGATGATAACAATTTGACATTAGCCAAAGGGAAATCCATGGGTCAGACAGAGGCAAGACTCTCTCTTCAGTCTTCCCAATCCAGCTCCCCAGGAAGCTGTGAGTCCTTCTGGAAGGTGCACACAAGAAAGTCACTGTCAGCTTGTGAATTTGTTCTGGCTGTAGTTAGCTGTTTTCTGGTGGCATGTGCTCTGCACCTTGGAAGGAAGGTAAGGGTGACCTTGTTAAACTCATTCTCTGCTCTTTCGTCTTCACTATGTGCACAGCCTTTCAAAACCTGGTTTATATCAAATGGGGAAAGCAAACTGAGCTTTAGTGTACATTTATCTGTTTCCTGATGGTGGATATCATGTGACCAGCTGCTTCAAGCACCTGTTGCCTTGACTCCCCATGATGGTCTGGAATTTGAACTGTGAGCTAAAGCTAACCCTCTCTCCCTTGAGTTGCTTTTATAACAGCACTTCATCACAGCAAGCGGGAGGGAAACTAAGTCACCCAGCATCACCCACTGATATAGGCATGGGGAAGAGGATTTCAGGTGCCAGCAAGCAAGCCAAACAGCTTCCATCCTATGTGCCCCGATGCTTTCCACAGGCCTCCATCCTCTATGCTCCTCTTGTCACCCAGGTTATATCTAAAGCCCACTAACCTGGTCAACTCCTACTTACCTTCACCAAACCAGATGTGTCTGTGCAACAACCTAGAGAACCCCCGCTCAAGGCTTTGAGAGCATTTATCTTAACAAAGAAATATATATGCACTGGAAGAACTGTTAGGTTAATGTCTGTCTCCTCTAGAAAGTCAGCTCCATGATAATAGAGACTGGCACAAAGTTGGTACTCAAGAAATACCTGTTTCCTAGGGGAATCTAATCATCCTCTCCTTTACCTCTACTGAGCTTTGCCAACTCTACATGTTATCCCTAAGTCTCGTCTGCAGAATTATAATAACAACATGCCCCTTGAAGGGCTACTTCAAGGTTACCTTTGCATGAATCAGACAGTGGTTTGAATAAGGATGGCCCCCATAGGCTCATATATTTGAATGTTTAGTCATCAAGGAACAGAACTTTTTAAAAGGATTAAGAGCTGGGGTCTTGATGGAGAAAGTGTGTCACTGGGAGAGTAAAGACTGGGAGTGGGGGGTTACTGTGAGGTTTCAAACGGCCATGCCAAGCCCAGCATCTCTCTCTCTGCCTGCCAGGTAGGGATGCAGCTCTCAGTATCCAGCAGGATACTGCTTCAGTACCTGCCTGCCTGCCACCATGCTCCCAGCCATGATGGACTAAACCTCTGAAACTGTAAGCAAGCCCCCAATTAAATACTTTCTCTTGTAGTAGTTGTCAAGGTCATGGTGTCTCTTTACAGCAATAGAACAGTGACTAAGGCAGCAATAATATGGCAATATGAGCCAATGTTAGTATTATCTTCCCAAACTAAGTAACACAGCCTGATCAAGGACGCCCATGATCATACCCACAATTGCTAGCAATTCAGCAAATCTTCTTAGCCAACCCCAACCCCAAGCACAGTCTTAGAGTCAAAGGCACTGACCATCATGAAGAGTAACAATGAAGGCTTCATCATAGGATTCTGGACTTTCTTTCTTTGTTTCTTTCAAAATTACTTCTATATGTTTGGGTATTTTATCTACATATATGTTTCTTTCCTTTCTTCCTTCCTTTCCACCCTTCCTTCCTTCCTTCCTTCCTTCCTTCTTTTCCTCCTTCCTTCCTTTCCCTCCCTCCCCTTGCCCCAGATTCAACATAGTGGCACAGCAGAAGCCTCGGATACAGATCAACTGAAGCTGGGAAAACAGGAGAGATATAAAGCAAGGAGAACTGGGGAGAAGAGGGAAGGAGAAAGAAAGGGAAAGAGGAATGAGACCAAAGGGGAATGGAGGGGAGCAGAGGGACAGGACAGAAGGCAGGAAGCTTTGGCCAACGGCTCATGAGACTACATTCTCATCTCAGGTTGCATTGCCTGGAAAAGGCCCTTCTCTCTAAAGTCTGACTTTCACATCCATAAAATGAAGAAGGCTCAAACAGACAACTTCTCAGACATATGCAAATATAAAACTTCAATAATGGTGGCTCAAATTCTTCAGGGTCAAATGAGTGATGTGCTATTTAATTTTATTGACACCTTGAGAATCTTCAGTCTGTCATAAAATGAGACATTCGCTCTAATTTCAAAGGCCACCTATATAGTTGATAATTCAAATAAAAATTGAGACTCAATGATGAATCCTAATTTTAGTAAAATTTCCCAAATTTCCAAAGTCACATTATGAACAATCTCACATAGGAAAAGTTAATATAGGAATACAACTTTCCTTTGTGCTTTTCTCAACTTCAAAGGAAAGGCCATCTGCAAAGAGACTACATGAAAAGATGAGAGCATGGGGGAATTTACTTATCAAGAATGGACTGTTTGGCTGGGGAGGAAGCTATCGGTCGAGTGCTTGTCTAGTGTGCATAAAGCCCTGAGTTTGATCCCTGTATCCCATAAAAACAGAGCATGCCTGTAATCCCAGCACAAGGCAGGTGAAGGTAAGAGGAGCAGAAATTCAAACCATTCTAGTTTACACAATGGTTTTAGGCCAGCCTGAGCCACATGAGATGCTGACCCTGGGACTCGGATTTGGTGTCACTCCCGCTCTACAAACAGGTCACACAAGTTAAATACCTGATCAAAACCACAGAGCTAGCAAATGGGAGAGCATCAGTAATATTAGAGCAAGTATTCTAAAGGCGCTTACTCCATGCCATCACTATACATACTGTCACAATTAACTCACAGAAGCACCCAATGAGTAGGCTGAAACGAGAGGTTTGGTCTTGGACACAGAGCCAGCAGCTATCATGGCAACGTAATGGATGAGACCTAGTCACCTGGCAGCAAAGGCAGCATCCTTAGCCATTGTTCATTTAGCACACTGTCTCTTCTCAGGTTGTTCACAGTCCCAAAGACACACACCTGGGTCAGAGGCATAAAGGGAGCCAGGCTAGGGGTGATCTTCACTCTTAGCCCATACGGCAAAGATCCCACAAGACACAGACATTATAGAAAGCTACTCCATTCAATGGCCACCAAATCAGAAATCAGGATGGGCCAGACTGGGCTGCAGATCTGACTGCAACATGCAGAGTCCCAAACAAAAACAGGAAAGAACAGAGCTCTAGGCTGATGGAAGGCCTCCAAGGATCCCCAATCCTAACTCATTTAGTAGCTTGCCTTCTGGTCAGGCAATGTGCAATGTCCCCAAAGACTCGTGTGTTTGAACACTTGATCTTTGGGGTCTTGGAAGGTTGTGGCACTTTAGAAGATTTGACTAAGCTGAAAGAAATGAGTCACTGAAACCAAAACCGGACTTGCTGAACATAGCGGACAATGAGGACTACTGAGAACTCAAGAACAAGGGCAATGGGTTTTTGATCCTACTGCACGTGCTGGCTTTGGGGGGGCCTGGGCAGTTTGGATGCTCAACTTACTGAACCTGGATGGAG
>NW_004949112.1:692313-694236 GCF_000317375.1 Microtus ochrogaster
CCTCAATAAATAAATAAATTAAAAAAAAAAAAAGAAATGAGTCACTGAACAATAGGCTTTGAAGGGTAAAGCACTACCTGACTCTTGGCCTGAGCTCTCCTGTCTCCTGGTCCATAGAGATGTAATTGTATAGCTGCAGAATAGACCCAGGCATTTCAGCTACCATGCCATTCCCCACCATGACAGACTGTAGCCTCTGGAGGATGATACACAATAAACACTTCTGGGCGGTGGTAGCGCAGGCTTTACTTCCAGCACAGGGAGGGTGGGGGAGATAGGTAGACCTGTATGATTTCAAGGCCAGCCTGGTCTACAGAACAGACACTTCTTCCACACCTAGCGCTGCACTGAACACACACCAACTCCCTCCCCTCATGGAGCTTCCATTCCAATGGAAGAGAGACAGTTAAACCCACAAAACATACATATGGGTTTTTTTATGAATTACTAAGAAATAAAGTGGGAACAGTGAACAGGCAGCATGAGGAGCCCCAGGATCAGCACTGACTTCTGGCCATGTGCTTGGACTTCCCTATAGCAAACCACATTTTCTGCCCCCTTCCTCTCCCTCCTCCTCTCTTTAAAAATTGCTTTATCTAGCTGACATAAAAATTGCAAATGTTGGTAGGGTATCACGTTATGTTTGATACATATATGCACATATACATATCATATATACATACATATACATATTCTGTAGTGATCAAATGCCACCCTTCTTTAAGGAAGAACCCTAACTTAAAAGTCTTAGCCAATCCACATAGCAATAACAGTTAACTCTCAGGCCCATGATAAAAGCCAATAAACACTAAAGCACTTAGCAACATCTAAATACAAACTAAGTGTTAGTAACATTGTGACTTTTATTCTCTAAAAACCCATGATGGGCCCCTGCTCTGATGAAGGCAGGTCTTCAGGCTTTACTGGGCCCTGGCTTCCTGATCCTCGGGATCAAGATTGGGGTCCAACAGTACCCGAGCCTGCCAGTCAACCTAAAAGACACTTGGCTCAGAAGAAAATGCCCTGGTTGAGGCCAGTGCCTCTGCAGATGTTTCTCAACTCATTCCATATTCAAACGCCACAGCTTCTTCCAACACTTTTAGATTCTTATTAATAACACTTTAAAATGTAGATTGCTGCCTAATCTTAGCTGTGTAATTAAAAAAAATAATCTTGCTTCTCTCCCTCCCAGCATGAAAGGAAACTATACCCTCAGGGCTTCTGCAGCTAAGAATCACACCCTGAGCAAAGCTGGTAGGAGGCTCGAGGTGGGGGAGGGACATACCGAGCAATGAACACAAGAAGCAAGTCTCAGCGCTTGATTTTAGAGAAAATAAAGCTGAGGCTAAGGAAGGGAGGGATCCTCCAAGGACACAGGATGTGCTGACGGCAGAGCCTGGGCCAGGACTCCAGTCTACTACTTCCCAGTGGCTCTCCACCAAGTAGGAAAACAGACTGGAAGAGGGCTTCAGAGAACAGGCATAGAGCCCATGTGAGGGAGCCCACCCCAAGAACAGAACCCTGCTTATCTGGATAAAGAGCTATTGGTTTGTAATTCTCAAGCGCTCATGAATGAAGGTTCAAAGTTCTTCACCCTTAGTGCAACCTCACCAGTGCCAGACAAGAAGGGACCTTAAGTACTCCGTATGCAGTCAGTCCAGAAAGAAAGTTCATTAGTTTTCCCAAGGCCAAGCAGGGCAAATCTAAGAGGAGAGCCCAGGCTGCCCTGATCCTGGCACATGCTGTCCACAGCTCCAGAGAAAAATACCAGTCTCTCAGCCATCAATACTACCTCTGTCCATTATTCCCTGGTCAGTCTGAGCCATCACTACTACCTCTGTCCATTCCGTGGTCAGTCTCTGCCATCACTACCTACTACCTCTGTCCATTCCGTGGTCAGTCTCTGCCATCACTACCTACTAC
>NW_004949112.1:694666-705568 GCF_000317375.1 Microtus ochrogaster
TGGTCAGTCTGAGCCATCACCACTACCTCTGTCCATTCCCTGGTCAGTCTCTGCCGTCACTACTACCTCTGTCCATTCCCCAGAAGTTTCTTGGCAGGGAAACTACTCACTGCCCATGTTCTAAGAATGGATACTTGGGAGGCCTAGGGACTGCACAGTGGAAAAACACATACCCTCTCCCTTAATCCTTTCCAAACTCCCCTCTCCACACCTAGGCATGCCTGCAGCCCTGGCCATCACCTTCAGTTTTTGTCCATTGGAAATACCTTATCAGCAGTTTTTATTCCTGAAATTAAAAAAAAAAAAGTGAGAGAAAAGGAAAGAAAAATGACCAAGAACTGCCCTGCTGCAGGGATGCCGTTGTCTCCACTAACGACAGGGACTCACGGTGCCACAGTAAAGGCTAGAGGTGGAAAACTGCGGCCTGAGCATGCAGAAAAGAGCTGGTGATCCTCCAGCAAAAACCATACAGCTCTCCACACAGCCCAGCCTGAGGCCTCAGTTTGTACAAGGGAAGAACAGGCTAGAGCCAGCGAAGGCTGTAGAGCATACATACCCACCGTGTGAGGAAGCCAGCATCTCACTTCTGAAAACTCAAGAGATTCCTCCTAGATACATTATCTATCCCCTCAGTTTCCCCAAGGACTGGCTTTCTATATATGAGAGAGACCTAACTAGAATCTTCCTATTGGGAAGACAATAGTTGTGACCAGTGTTTGAGTGGGCAAAAACTCACCAAGACAAGAACAGAGAGGGGCAGGAGCCCACTTGGAATGCCAATTTGTGATCAATCACTGAGAACCTCTGTGGATATGACTTCATATGATACCTCTTTAAGTTATTCTAACCCCAGCCCTGGAAAACTGTCCTGGGTTCTCTAAGAGAGATGAGTATAAAGATGTAGTAGAGGCCTAACAAAGCTGAGCAGCAAGGCAATCGGGTGATGTATTGTCAGTGGCTTCAGGACTTGCCACATGGGGGTGGGAGGAGGCAGCAATGAGCATCACCACAAGGAGCCACTGAGAATGCATTGTGTGTAATACCAACTAGAAGCCTCCGAACCTCAGCTATTTCAAAGAAGGGGCTTGGGAGAGGCTGGGATAGAGGCCCACCATGGAGCTGGTGGACAGTGTGACCAGCACAGTTCTTAAATGCACAGGGCTTGTCTGAAGGTCCATGGTGGGGCAGCCTGCCCTCTGTTCTCAATCTGCTCTGTTTCTGTTCCCATCTGCCACTCAGGCCCCAGAATAAGCCTCCATTACCAGCAGCCCACCTGCCAAGAACCTCCAAATCACTGGTGCAACTGGTGTAAACCTGGGCACAGGTTCAGACTACCTCACCTGGCAGTCACCTTTGGTCCCAGCAGAGCCGTGGTGGCTCCCTCAGAGAGGATGACTTCTCCATGACTGCACCCTGAGAGAGGCACCTGCTATTCTGGAGTTTTCCTGTCATAGGCTCAGCTCCAACCAAATCAGTGAGGTGCTGTTACTACGGGCCATCTGCCAGGACCCGGAAACAGCGTTGTTACATAAGGGCCTGGGATAATGAAGTTTATTAAACTAGATTCTTCCGCCAGAAAGGAGACAAAGCATTTGAAACCTCCCTGTAAAGGGGCAATGTGAAAAGTAGAGAGGTGCTGGACAGGGGCCCAGTGAGTGCTAATCCTGGCTCTACTGTTCCTTAGCTGTGGGAACGTGGGGATAAGCCATCCTTTCCCTAGGCTTCTGCTTTTTTTCAAATTAAAACACAGAGAGAGAGATGGCTCCTTAGAGCATTAAAATTCCATAGTATTTTCACCAAAATGGCAAACAAACAAGTTTGCCCCTTGTGCAGTGGCGAATGGGAAGATGGATATGCAGAGACGAAACTAAAGGTCAGAGCCTTCCATCAACTAGGAGGGAAGCCCCCGTGGAGCCAAGGTTAGAGTGTGGCTGGGAACAGGAACATGAGGCCCTGCCTATACAGATGGCACTGGCAAGCACATGGGCCCTTCACATCCAGCCCCTTGTTTGACCCTCACAGTTGTAAAGATGATGGTTTCCCTCTTAGTTGACGCTGAGCAAAATAAGGCCCAGAAACCAGGACAGGTGACCCTTTCTCCTACCCTCTCTCCAGTCCCTCACATGACAGATGAGAACAGGCCTTGACAATATTTCCATAGGAATTAAAGAAATGTTGTATATAAATCCTAGCAGAATGACTAACCTTGATAAATGAGGGGTCCTTTCTTCACACACCTCTACCTCTTCAGGGAGCTGCTGGAAGAAGCCCTAGAAATGGCCATTTTCAAGTCCTTACTAGACGCTTCAAAGGCCCCAGTGAGAGGGCTCAGTGGGTAAAAGCACCTGCTGCCAAGCCTAACAACCTGAGATCGATCCCAGGCAGTCATATTGTAGAAGGAAAGAACTGACTCCTGGGCTGGAGAGATGGCTCAGCGGTTAAGAGCATTGCCTGCTCTTCCAAAGGTCCTGAGTTCAATTCCCAGCAACCACATGGTGGGTTACAACCATCTGTAATGAGATCTGGTGCCCTCTTCTGGCCTGCAGACATACACACAGACAGAATATTGTATACATAATAAATAAATATTTAAAAAAAAAAGAACCGACTCCTGAAAGTTGTCCTCTGACTTCTGCAGGAGTCGTATTTGCTGTGACACCCACACACACACGTATGCACGTACAGAGCATATACAAAATAATAAAACATAATTTTTGAAATGGGAGGTAACGTGATGGCTTGCTACATAATCAGAGGTCAAACCAACAGACCAGGGAGTCGGGCAATTCCAGTCTCAGCCTGTGCCGTGGATACTAACAGCTACCCCACCTTGGAGGAAAGGGCTCTCCTCAGAGTCCAGTGCACCTAGGACCTGAAGCAGAGAACAAGAGCCTGGGCAGAGGAGCCTGTAAGAGTCCTTGTGTGATTTCTGATTACCATCCATCCAGTCCCTCATAGAAACCCCCGCCATCTCCTCACAGAATGAGGACACACTCCACCACAGCCAGAAGTGTCCAAGGACTTCTCACCTTGTCTGGCCCACACCAGACAGTCTTCCCCCCGGAATGCCCTCCCTAGCCTAAGTCAATCCAAATATTTGTGTGAGGGGATGCAGGAAGGAACTATGAGTAAGTGAACGTCACATCCCTGTGAGGCAGAGTTCGTGATCATGGCTCTCATTTCACAAGCAGAGAAATGCAGGCCCACGGAGGTTAAATGACTTTCCCAAGGCGCCAGCTACTGCAAACTGGAGCTTGGAGCTTGCTCCTCAGAGCTTCCTAAGGTAAAATCTTTCTCAGATTGAAAAAGAGCTGATTCCTCCAAGATTCCTCAAAATGGACCACTGTCTTCTTGGCACACACTGAGAACACTTTAAGGAACTGGCTGTCACTGATTACAGAGAGCTCCAGAGGGACAGGCAAGGTCTCCAAGAAAGGGTAAAGCATGGTGTCATGTGTCAAGAACCTAAAAATGATGACAAAATTATAGCCTGGCCACTTAATGCTCACTTTGAAAGCTCCTGGAACAAATCAATCCTCACCAGGAAAGAGGAGAGTTCCTTGAATGGCTCCCAAACCCTCTGCCGGTGACCTCTGAGCCCTTCCCAGGGCCATCTGGGAGTCTAATCAGGGCTGACAGCCTTGCCACAACTTTGCTTTTTCCATTGGCTTCGCCTTCGCTCCTCCCCACCCTAAGATCGAGGAAACTGTGAGTGCCTGAATGTCGGCATCCCCCTGAAACAGCTGAAATCCCGGCCCTAATGTACTGATGTAAGGGGGTATGGCCTGTGGAAGGCGACCAGGTCATGAACAGAATCAGTGCTCTTTTCTCTGACACATCAGAGGGGAATCTGCCAGCACTTGGTAAGACTTTCGAGATCTGGACTGCGGGAAATAAGCTATTTCTAAGCCATTCAGTCACCTAAACGAAAGCAAGCACCTGCTACCCACCCAGAGAGGCCACAGCGAGGGGGATAACATGGCCTGAAGTGAGCTCAGACAGCAGGACTTCACAGGTCCTCTCTGTTTCTTAAGCAATGGTAGAAAAGACACTCAGCCCCACTAAGCCCCGACTGCATCTGGATCCTCGCTCGGGAGACTAAGAAACCTACAAGCAGCAAAGCAGAACTGGGCAGAGCAGCAGTGTATGAAGGGCGCCCGGCAGACACTGGTTCTGTGCCTCAGCCTTGCCCTCTTGAGTGTTACTCTCTGCAGTGTGTCTCCAGCAAGGCCATGCCAACTAGCTGTTTCTTGGGTATTGGGGGCTAAAGGATAGTCCCAAAGTTCATCCGCAACACAGCCTGCTGGGAGGAGAACTAATGCGTAAAGGACTCAGCATAGAGGAGAGTCTTGCCCTTGTGGGCAGGGGAGTAGCAATCAAGAGAGCCAAAGGACTCTGCATCTGGCCCCACCCTGTTCCTGCCTCAGATCCCAATCTCTGACTCTCCTACAGAGCACCCAACCTCAGTTCTTTTCATAAGCAAAGATTAGCAAGAACTTGAGGTCCCATCAGCTCTGACCTTGCTAATACTGACTCTGAATACTGTCCCTACGTACCTATCTCCAAGGCTGTCTGCTGCCCACTGCTGCCATCTGGTGGCCTGCAGGCCCTGCTGCCCTTGACATTAGCCAAGCACTGAAGCCCCTTGAATGAATGTACCTACTCCAAAGCTGGCTCAGGTGGACTCACCCTGTACAGTTCCAGGTCACAGATCAATGGGTAACCCTTGCCAAACACAAAAACAGAAAACAATGGCCTGTTTTCCCCTCTAGTAGAGATGACACAGCAGCAGCTAGGAACTGATCTTTCTGAGGAGAGAGAGGTGCCCTACCCAAGAGTCCCCGGCTGCCTGGCTCCCAGGACAGTACACAATTCCACCTGTTTAGGGTGAGTGGGCATTTGCAAATCAAAACTGAGGCTGGCGAAACAAAAGCCTTTGGAAGGTAGGAAGCAAACTGTCAGGACTCCTTGCAAACCCTGAAAAATAGGAACATAGATACCATGGGCACTACCTAGAAAAATAACTGGGAACTACTGTTGTCCTTGGACCTTGAGAGGAAGAAGGCAAGAACATCTGCAGGGGTTTCCTGGGGCAGTACCAGGGCCCCACCACAAGCTGAGTCCCAGCCTAGGCAGACATCAGATGGGAGAAGAAAGACAGGAGCAGCCATGTATGCATGCATAGTTCCTGCATCCACCACACACTCAAGACATGAACTACTCTGGGCAGGATGACATCTATCTTTCTCTGACTCCAGGCCTCGCTGCACCCGGCCAGAGGAGCTCTGCAATGATGTGCTGCTAGATCCCTTGGGTTCACAGGGCACGCCTGCTCTTTAGAGGACCCGCTTCTCAAACTCTTGGCTGTCTGCAGCCATTTTCTGTGCTTTATAAAGCAGGCTAAAAGCAGTGTGTAACTTTCCATAGACCACTAGCTACCCTTTCCTCTGTCATCTCACAGCTACCATCTATCTACATTCTGTAGAGTGCTTTCCAAAGTGTGTTTCCTTTAAAATGCTAGACTCTGGGTCCAGCACACAGACCAAGGCTCCTCAGGGAATGAAATCAAACAATGCTTCCCTCTAGTGACGAGATGCAGTATCTACATCCTCCCAGACCAGCATGCTAGTTAGGTTCCCACTATTCCACCCTGCACTGGCCACCAGTCAAAGGTGTCCAGCCCCAAAGATGACCAAGCCCAGGAACCAGCTCAAGCCCTCAGCCAGCTCCACAGGAGTGAAGGAAATCTGTCTTTAGGAACAAATGTACTCTGGAGCACTGAGACCTTTTATGACTTTCAACTCCCCTCTGCAGATGAGGAAACAAAGGCTCACGGATGTCCAAAAGAGCCCAAGCTGATCAAGCTGACTCATGACTGAGCCAAAAATAGAGGCCACTTTTCCCGCCTCCTGCTACAGCCTCTTGCCTCTTTCTCATGTGACCTCTCCACCGAGGTCCACGGGAGAGACTCTTTCCAAGGACATAAGGGGATAGTCCTCTCAACCGAGGTCCACGGGAAGAGACTTGCCAAGGACATCCATACTGCACTGTAAGGGGATAGTCCCATGGACTGAGGAAGGAGCCATTTTCATTTTAACTTTGAAATAGTGTTTATGAGGATACAGTCAGATTGTAAGATCTCTCCATCCATGTGTGCACTCCCCTACCCTCAACACACATAATAAAGTATAAATAAATAAAGTATAATTAAGAATTTTTTTAAAAAAGAATCCTAATATCTGCAACCTCTTACCAGCCACAGAAGAGGAGGAACCAGGGAGAATAAGAGTATTGCTAGCATAGAAAGCAATATGCACTTTATTCCAGCCCATGAGAGATAACAAGCTGGTATATGTCTTCCTAGTCTCTTTACAACATGAGTTAAGAATTAGGAACGACAGCACAAGGCTATCCTCTGATATTCAGCCTCCTTCTCTAATGGACAGTATGCTGTCCCGGTGTACAGCTGTGCCACAGTCTTTAACCGACCTTCCTTCGTTTCACTTGTTTGCTCGTTAGACATTAGGCTGCTGGGCATGGCATGATAATCATTGTTGAACATACCTCTCTATGCTGATTATTTCCTTAACAGAATAGAATCATGGAGCCGGGATGACCAGAAAGATAACAGGCCTAGCAAAATGTCTCAGCAGGTAAAGGTCCCTCAAACCATATCTGAAAACCTGAGGTCAATCCCAAGGTTCCACATGGTGGAAGGAGAGAACTGAGTCCTACAAGTCATCCTCTGGCCTTTACACTGATGTCATGACATGTGCAGTCCCTGCAGCTGTCCTGTAATATATACAATAAAGTATAGTAAAAAACTGGTCTACAAGAGCTAGTTCCAGGACAGGCTCTAAAACTACAGCGAAACCCTGTCTCGAAAAACAAAAACAACAAAAAAAACTTTTCAAAAGGTCATCCTGTCTGAGACCTCCTATTGGCACATGGTAAAAGAGGAGCCAGAAGGCTTGAGTCTTTCCACAGGGAAAGAAAAAGCAAAAGAACCAACATGTATACACTCCACCTATTAAAATGTGACCTTCCAAAAGCCCAACCACAATTGTTTGTCCTTCCCTCTGGACACCATCTCTCCTGAAACCCTAGAGCCCCTGGGGTCTTGACCACTCCTCTGGCCTCCTGCCACACTCTCTTTATTCTTCTACTAAATATTTAATTTCTACATCCAACCACAAGCTTCCTGAAGGTAGCTATGGACTTCAGTGTTCCCTTCATTCCAAAGCAGAGTGCAACGTCCCTACAGTCAACATCCTATAGACAAATGCTAAAGGATCCAAGATAACTAAACGTCCTTCTAAAGAGTCTGGGACAATGAAATAACATTGGCCACAGCTAGAGAATGGCTCTGTTTAGAAGAATAAAAGCATCTCAGGTACGGAGCTAGACACTCTGAGACACACGAGGACAAAAAGAGTGAGTTCAAGCTTAAGATCTGTCCTTCCACATGGACCAGTGCGATGCGATCAACTGGGGACTCACCTGTGAAGTTAGGATAAGAACACTCAGCTGACAACTTCTATGGGAAAGTGTCTGTGCACACACTTTATAGTGATCACAGTGACAGCCGCCCATGGAATTGCTGCTGGACCACCAGAAAGGGAACAACACTGCCTCTGTGAATCCCAGTATTGCTTCCTGCACCTTGTCCCCAGGCTCTGTTCCACACACATATCCATTTGGGGGGGAAGCAGGGCCTTCTGGAAGTACAGGTTCCTGTATGGAAAGAACCCAGTCTAGCCAGGCTCTTGGATTTCCATCACCCACATCTCACTATCTCTGGAAAGAGAAGGATAGGGTCAAAGGAGTACTTGACTGAGAGTCATGGGGCTTGAGTTCTGATCCTACTGCTTCACCCATTCCCTGTGCTTCCCCTTCCTGGTTCCTCAGCCTCGCCTTTTCCAAACTGAGATGGTTAGGCCAAAGAGTCTGCATTCCCATCTCTGGTGGGCAAGCTGGAAGTTCCAGGGTAAGTGCTAAGGGAAGGACAGCAAGGAAAGAGATGAGACTCCCTAGGCAGCAGAACTGATCTGGGCTTCCAAGGCTGCTTCCAATCTTCTTTCTCTGCTTGGTTTTAGTTTGCTCACCTTCCAGGTGAGGAAGATGCTTCCTCCATCTTTGATTCTCTATAGCATCCAATACTCCAGACCTTTCTTGGGTGACACAGAAAAGTAAACAAAGTCAAAGAGCTCTCTGCATTTGGCTTCATGTTTACAATCCATATCCCTTGGAGACCACAAAGCTACTTTTAGGATGTCGCATAGTTCAGGGAAAGCTTCCAGCCTCCAGAAAGCAAAGAACTCTAGACATTCCGACCACCCCAAAATAACATTTGGAACCTGTGAAGAGCATTCCCTTGAAAGTCTAACAAATTGGCAGCAGCCAGCACTTGGCATTTGTAAGCACTGATGTCTCCACACATCTCAGGACAATGTGGAATCAGCCTGTTACCTATGCAGAGCACTCACAGAGACCTCTGCTCATGAAGGAAAACACAGCATGCTAGTCCAGGGAGCTCTGGGCTTTCCAAAAGAGCAGAGAAAGCTGATGTGACTGAGTGGTTGGGGATGTGGGTCCAGCCCTATGCTTTACCGTGTCACTCATTAAATCCTAAGCCATGCTGGCAATTTTCCATTGTTCTAATGTGGGAAAGTGTTTGTAAGAGTTTGGCTTGTTCATTGTACATGTATCAGCTAACGACCTCCTGAATGACAGGTGCCGGGCTAAGAATTGGAGAGACAGTGGCAAGAGAAATAAGCACTCACCCGCTCTCATGGAGCGTATTAGTCATGGGAGAGGGAATTTGTCAAGGAATCGAAAGCTAAGTTGGTAAAGGACCTGCCTAGCATGCATGAAGCTGTGAGTTCAATCCCCAGAACCCCAGAAACTGTGAACAGTGTAATCTTGGCACCTAGGAGAAGGCAAGAGGATCACAAGTTCAAGGTCAGGTGACTGGGTCACATAAATAAACAAAACAAAAGGAGGGTCACAGTACCACGAAGACAAAAGTATCAAGGCAACCATGGTGGTGACCCAACGGGTACAGGAGGGGAGAAGCGGGAGCTAGGGCAAGCCACGCACAAACCTAGGTCCCTCTGACAACAAAATCATGTCTTTATGCCTCTTACCATTTACTCATTCTCTAGGGAATTAGCTACTGAACATCTACTGTGCCAGGGTACAGCCATGAGTTAAACGAGTTCTCATGGAATCTACAGCCTAGACATTAAACATGTAAGACAAATGGATGTATGCAACAGCAGACTGGGAAGAGAACCACAACGGGTCAAATTCAACAGGTAAATTACCTAGGAGGTCAGATAATCCAACAAAGCCTCTAGCCTACTGTACATGAGTGAAAGACTTGGGGAACAGAGCCTGTCAGGGAGCAACACAGGCCTGTCCAGCCAAGGAGCCCTTGGTGTAGACGACAGCATATATCTATCTTGCCACAGCCCTGCTAGAGCAGAAGCTCTTCTAAAACAAGACCAAACAGTGAATCAGCTTACACAGTCCAGCCTCAGGGGAGCTTCACTAGAGCAGACACTTCATAGCTAACTTGAGACCATTCACAGACTGGTTTTCTCAACCACACAATCACACTATGTAGCAGACAAGGTTTACTATCCTACTTGAGTGAGGGTGTGTGAAACAACTGAGACAAGGTCACCAAATGAGGAAACACCCAACTCTGCCACCCAGCTTTGTGTAACATCTCCAGTCAGGAAACGGAGCATCTCTGAGACAGCTGCAGGTCAGCGGGGCTGGATAAAGTCACCCAGGAGTCCCACGAAGTTCCTGAGAACAATGATGGGGACATTAAGAAGCTCAGGAAAGGTTTCTAGAATGCAGCTTCACCAGCCTGAGACACAGGTACCCTTGCCAATTCTCCCAGATTAGAACAGGTCCTCCTGGCCTCTTTTCAAGTGCCTCTGACTAACACAGAAAAGTATTTTTCCACTGCAACCCTGCAGGCGGGCAGTGAACTCCAGGAGTGCAGAGAGCGTGCCCCACTTCTGTACAAATCATCTAGGAAGTTACTTGGGTGCCATCCAAACTGCCCTGGCTATACACCTGCCAATGGGAACGTCGGTCCCAGGCGCTGTGTCTCCACCTTGACAATACAAGTACCCGAACTGCATATTTCTCTTGTACCAAGTAGAGGGCACCTTGGCATCTTGCAAAGTTAGAATATTCAGCTGCTTCTTTGACCTCCACCCACTGGGGTGTCAGTAACAACCCCCAGCTGTCATAGCCCATAATGTCCCCAGCCATTGCAAACATCCACAGCAGGACCAAAGTCACCTTTTGGGGAAGCTTCAATCTTGAGACTGTGGAGAAGAAAGGCAAAGTGCTCTGCTCTGTTCCATGTCTCTGATGACATATGGTCACTATGCACACTCTTTTGGATCAGTATCACACAACAAATGCCTCCCCATAAGCAGCTGTGTGCTGTTGTGGTCCTCCACTGGAGCTTCAGGAACAGTCAAACAAACTCCATGTTGCACTGATGAGCCGCTTGTGATCCGGCAAGGAAAACTTGTGCCTATAACTGAGCAGCTGAGTCTGATTAAATGGAAGCTCCGGATGTTTCTTCTCAATGACATCGAGCCAAAGCAAAGGCCGAGTTGGCTGCTACAAGGATCCTCCCATTCACCCCTAATTCAATATAATACCCAGATATCCAAACACCCCAGCTTTTAACTATTCTTGAACTGGGAGAAAGGGGAACAGAGTGAGGTACATATATACAAGAAAGCTGAATTAGCAACTGAATTAAACAGCTGAACCATTACCAAAAAAGTCATGCTCTCCAGTGGAGGTGAAAACATAAAGTCATGCTCTCCAGTGGAGGTGAAAACATAAAGTCATGCTCTCCAGTGG
>NW_004949112.1:705668-716598 GCF_000317375.1 Microtus ochrogaster
AGTCATGCTCTCCAGTGGAGGTGAAAACATAAAGTCATGCTCTCCAGTGGGGGTGAAAACATAAAGTCATGCTCTCCAGTGGAGGTGAAAACATAGAGCTGAGACTTCAAGCAGCTGCAGTGACTCAGTGCAGCTGGAGTGACTCAGTGCAGCTGCAGTGACTCAGTGCAGCTGCAGTGACTCAGTGCAGCTGGAGTGACTCAGTGCAGCTGGAGTGACTCAGTGCTGGCACCCAGCCTGAGGTCCACTCCGCTACAGCGCTTCAAACAAGCACCACTTCTGTCTCTCACAGTCAGCCACTTAAGCAGGCACAGGGATTACTCACAGACTCACTCCTGTATGGTAGCAAGAGTGGTTTGCTGTACTGTACCGTTTCACGACTACTCGTGAGCTGCCCACCTGTTAACACCTAATCACTCAGTCTGCCGTCACTCACTGTCTTGCACACTTGGCTCTGTGCCTACATGTCTCATACTGTAACGGTGCTGAATTCTCTGATATGGGTCTGCCTCTCCTAAAGGGCTCCTTAAGGGCACATAAACAGACACTTAAGGGTGGATGGTTGGATGATGAACAAACAGGGATGGATGGACGGATGGATGGATGGATGGATGGATGGATGGATGGATGGATGGATGGACGGACAGATGGAAAGACAGATGAAGTTTTCTATCCCTATGTTTAAGAAACCTGAAGCTCTTTGAGGAAAGAAACAACTTTCTTTCAAATGGATAATCTTCCTAAGAGCATCCCCTCACCTGACAACATGAAGGTTACTGTGTGTCTTCCTTAGGCAGGCCACCATTTTGAAATGATTGCTAACATTTTGAAAAGATCAACGAAAAGCATCACAGACACGAGTGCTCACAAAAATGTAAGGACAAATGCACATGGCATGTGTGACTTACTGAAGAGAGCTGAAGCTATGAGAGAAACCTGAGAGCTGGAAAGTTCTAGAAAAGTGGTCAACAGGGATTTGGGGCCTGAGAACTCCTGAGAAGCCCTGAAGTTCAGAAGGCCTTGACATGGTATCAAACTGTCTGAGAAACTGTAGATCAGTGGGGACTGCTAGATAGCAGGAGTGAGAGGCCATGAAAAACCAAAATCCAAGAAGAAAGGAACATAATAGCCAAGAAAGACCTGACCTAAGGAAGAGATGAAAACCAACTCAAGGAAAGGTGAAGATGCCCAGAGCTCCAGGCGTGTTGGTGGTCCTGAGAAACACAAGGACTCAATCAATGCACACAGTGCATCATAGTCAAACTGGGGTTTAAATCAGAATGTCACACCAGCTATCAACTCAATTTCAAATATTTACCAATACTTTCTGATGTTTTAACTCAGATCAGGTGGGAATAAAAATAAAGCCATCTCTTCAGCCATGGCCAGGCAAGAACTCACCAGTACCTGGACCAACCTTTAGGTTGTATTGGCTGTTATGGATGTCCTCTCAAAACATCCAGGTCTCTTAGGAGCAGAATGAGCTCACCAATCCAGTCTTGCATTTCCAGGTGTAATCCAGAGAGGAAAAGCAACATCTGGCTGATGGCAGGAGATACCAAATCCTCCACTTTCCAATATTTAAAGTCCACCACCCCCTCCTTAACTCGTGAGGGTCTGGACAACTGCTCTTTCCAACCCCAAATTTTCTGCCACACCCTTACCTGTCTGAGCAACCAGGTGTGTCCAGCCACTCCAGACAGCAGTGAGTTTTTCATTCTGAAAGCATCGTGCATCTATTCTCTGGGGCAGAAGAAGGAATGCAGCCAGGGAAGCCAGTTGTCCATGCTTGTTCCGGCCCCAGACATACAGTTCTCCTGTATCTGAAACAGAGGAGAATGGGAGATGAGGAACATGACCCAGAAGGGTGGGGGACAACTCTGAAAAAGAAATGGGTAAAACGGAATGGTTTCCTACTTACACCACAGGATTTAGTGTGCCATGCACAATACAAAATTTATGTAGAACATAATCAAATATAAAACTTACAAAATTCTGTACATAATGCAAGGTCTAGTGTATATAATACATCTCTCTTTCTGTGTGTGTGTGTGTGTGTGTGTGTGTGTGTGTGTGTGTGTAGAAGCACAAGCGCAGGCACGTGCATACATGCAAGCATACATAATAAATCATGGGGAGTGTATATGTGCACGTTGGAGGATGGAGGAGTTGCATGAGTAGAGAGCCTGAAAGAGAACATCAGATGTCCTGTTCTATTGCTTTCTGTCTCATGCCTTCAAGGTGTTCTCTCACTGCAGTTGGAGTTGGCTGTTGGCCAGGAAGACACAGCAATCTCCAAGTCTCCGCTCCATACAGCGCTAGGGTTATAGGTGTGGACATAACACAGCTTTTTATGGAGATGCTGAGATTCAAATTGAGGTTCTCATGCTTGCACAGCAAGCACTCTTACTCACTAAGTCTCATTAGCCAATTTTCTGTATTTTTTTTCAATGTAAAACTATATTACCTTCTCTTAAGTAGGAAATCCTTAAACTTTTAAGATAACAGATCAGAAGATACACTACTTGGGGATGTGGCTCAGTTGGCAGAGTGATTGACCGGCATACACAATCTCCAGCACTGCATAAACTGGATATGATGGTGCATACTTACAATCCCAGAACTCCGGAAGCAGAAGCAGAAGGATTAGGAGTTTGAGGTCATTCTTTGGCTACATAGTTAGCTCGAGGACTACACAATACACTGTTAAAAAATTATATGCTATTTAAGCTTTCAAAATGAAATAGTTCCACCGTCCATCAGAAAAGAGTGAGTTACCACTGCCTATTTGGGCAGCCCCTGAGCTCATCTGTAATCCTGTGACAGAGGCAGAAGTGACTGGCAGTGATGTAACAGAAGGAGGAAGCCAATGCAGAGTCAAGTGACTGCGGCTGCTATTCCTGGATCTGCTAACTAGCTATTGACCTTGGACAAATCACTTCCTTTCCAAGCCTTGCTTTCACCAGCTGAATATGGGAAGGGAGGGCTGCTGGCATAAAAGGGTGGAAGATAGAACCAACATCACTGCTGACCAGAAAACAACTGGTGGGTGACCATGACAAGCAAAGAACACGAGCCTGTCTAAAAGGTGCTCAAGTTCAAAGATAATTTTTAGATGAAAACCAAACAAAATGAAGCCAAGGCTGTAATTCAGCCTGTGAGACATCAGTCCGCAGCCCCCCATAAGCTTCCCCAGTCCTGGCAGTGTGACAGTCTCCACGTGCACTAAACAACAGCACTAGCCACCAACACCTGCAGTGTGGCTGGCACACATGAGAATACGCAATAGACTGCAGAGCTATCACCAAAAACATACTTCATTAGTAATGTTCTTATTATATTAAATAATATTTTGGATATTCTAAAGAAAAGGCATTAATAATATTAATTTTACCTGTTTCATTTTTTGAAATATGGCTCACAGAACTGTCCCAAAAGATAAGCTAATCAAGCCTGGGGAATGTTAAAGACTCCCAGATCACTGGCTAACAAGGACTCACAGCCAGTGAAAGGACAAGGGGTCAGGCCTGTTTCATTTGGTGAGCTCCCTATAAAGTTTACAGCACTGCTTGCCCTACAGTGTCTCATAGTCCCTAAAAGTGATCAAAGGTCAAACAGGATCATTACAGCCATAGCTCAGGAATTTCTAAGTTCCACCTGACGCTCACTGGATGTGGGACACAGGACACAGCAGACTATGACCCATTCCCTTACCTCTAAGGTGAGGATATTTATGACACAGTTCCCATCACAGGTGGCCCTGAAATACTGACAGCCTACAGGTCTATGATGTGCACTGGGCTTTCGTCAGAGTTCAGAGGTCTAAGAATCCGTCACATGAGGGCAGAGACAACACCCTTATCCCACATAACATCAACCCAGTACATGCTGGAGAGCCACAGAGGTGCCAGGAGTGTGGAGCCAATGTGACTCAGAATATCTAAGCCATCTTTTTGAAAGGCAGACTGTCTTCCACATGGGGATAGTTACACTGTTGCATCAGCAGGTAAAATTAAATTCTGCTGCAATGCCAAATGGTTACATAATCTACAAGGACTCCAGAGAAGAGGTCTAAAGAACACTGAACAAAATCCAGTGTGCTAACAGTCCAAGCAAGATGAGAAAGGAGGGCTATTAATCTTGACGATTTTTAACTCACTTTCGAAATATCAAAAGCCAATTCACTTTGTGACTATACTAAAAATGATTAAATGGACACTTTAAAATGGTGAATATCATATATAAATTATAGCTCCATCAAAAAAAAAAAAAAAGAAAATCCAGTCTGGGTATAAAAGGCACCACAGGAAAAAGTGGCCATGTAGGAAATAATACATTTAGTAATCACATATCTTTGTTCTTTTTTAAAACTTGACGTTAGCAGTTAATTCAATAATTTCTAAGCTTATACACCATCAGCCATCTCAAATCAATTAGGGTAGAAAATAAATGTGTCTTACTCCAACAAGGATAAAGTTGCCATCACTAGCTGTGGGCTGCACAAAGCACCTGCAATCCTGTGTCTCCAGAGAAGAGGGGGACCTGGTGCAGGGAGTCACTCAAGAGCCAGCATTCAACTCCACACTTTTACCAACCACCAAAGTGAAATGCAGGCTACAAATTGATGTCTCTCTTGTCAGCTGGTTAGTTGTTTTAGACTCACTGAACAATAGCTTATCAGAAGCTCAGAATTTGTTAAGTATTTAAACTTTCACACTGTCTCTGGTACTCTGTAAACGCCAACAGTTAGTTGTCAGCTCGGTTGGACCATGCTAGGCTGTGAGTTTACAGACATGTACACACATGAATTTCCACACAAAACGCAGCAGTATGACAGTCCTCATACTGCTTAAAATGAAAGGCATTCTACTCTGCGTGAGAGGTCTAACAAAGATAAGCTCCTCAGAGGTACAGGCTGAAGCCTACCCTGTCTTGGCATGACAATCCAGGTCAAAGGAAAGGGAAGGCCTTCCTGCATGAGGAAGTGATGCATGGCTTCCTGAAGAACGGCCACTGGATAACTTACATTGCATTAGCACAGACGGCGAGTCAGAAAACTACGATGTAAGAGCTGAGCATGGTGGAGCACACTTGGGAGATGAAAGCAAAAGAATCAGGAGTTCTAAGGCCAGGTGTGTGTGTGTGTGTGTGTGTGTGTGTGTGTGTGTGCGTGTGTGTGTATTTTTCCTCATGTAACTCAGGCAAAAGAATTTCAGTAAGTTTGAAGTCATCCTGGGTTACACAGTGAATATCAACCCAGCCTGGGTTGCAGAGTGAGACTGTCTCAAAAGCAAAAAACATAACAGAGCGGTATGCTATATGGCCAAGTACTTGCTCCCTGACACTTGGTCAGCAATGAGCGACATAGACAATGGTAGCCATATCATACAGCCTAGGTGTACAGTAGATTGTATCTCCCTGATGCTCAGGCAATGACACCCCCCATCACTGAGCAATATACGGCTATATATAAATATACTGTTCACATGATTTGCCCATCACAACTCCCCCAAGGGGAAGATAATCATTTCCACCCTGTATAACTGGAAAAACTCAGATGATGAGCGATGAGCCTCAGCTTGATGGGAGTGCTTTATATGTACAATCAAATTCAGCCTTTACACCTGCCCATAAAGTACTTTGCTGATGAGGAGATGGTCTCAAAAGATAATTTGCGTAAAATTATGTCAAGAATGATATCAAAACTGTCACTCCAAAATTTATACCTTCCCTGGCTGTCTCAGCTTCACTCAGAGACCATAGCATGCAGGATGCTGAATGGCACATTCAGCTCTGAAGAGCTGGTACCTACCTGTTAATGCGGCTGAGTGGTCAGATCCGGCAACAACACATGTGGAATTTTCAAGGTCTGGAAAGGAAATACGTTTGTTCTGAGCTATATTTAGGCTAGAACACATTGCACGGAGAGCGGACTCCGGGGTCCAGCATTACCTAGGCACGGGGAAAACCACCCAGTGCAGGCAAATGTGAGCAACAGTACTGGCAGGCTGGTTGGCAGGATGGAGAGAGTGACGTCAAGTCAATGGATTGAGGATAAAGTAGCACAGGTTCATTATCACACAGGAAAAGTACAAACATGAATGGCAGGAAAGCTGGCAGAATCATGAAGTAATGAGTTGGAACCAAACAAGTAAGTGTAAATTCAGGTTTCTGAGAGAAACAGATGCACAGACATGAGACATTCATGTGAAATGTATGTATTTCTGAACTCTACCTGCTGAGGAAGGCTGAAGGCAAAAGAATTCAAGCCTTCAGCTCCTATGTGTGCAGGACTCAAGCACAAACCAGGCCTTGGAAAAGCACACAGCAGAGTTCTCTGAACCCGCTTCTGGCCTACAAGTCCAGTCATTTACCTCCCTGAGCTACATCATTTCCACCAATATGGCAGAATCCCAACCATCCTGTTAGGAACTGGGACAGCCTGTGGTAATTTATGGTCTAGCCTGCAGAAAAACAGTCGAGTTTGAAACTGTTTCCAGAAACTTCTGTTTTACTAACTAATTAAAAGGCATCTCACATTTTTAAGTGCCTTGTGGAATAAATAGAACAAAGCAGAAGTTCCCAGCCATATCTACCAGCAAGGAGTCCTGGGCCTTAGGGATACCTAGGTAGCAAAGTGAAGACAGGAATACAAAATGATGCCCTTGGACTATGAGGGCAGAAAGCTGACGAGTCATTCGGGGTCATCCGAAAACTCCCCAGACAACTCTGAGCTATCGTTCCAGATCCCAAACTAGCAGTTTAAGTTAGTGTTTTGTTATGCCTTCCAGTTACTGGCCCTGCACTAAAATACAGAGAACAACATTCCATAGCATAGGAGGACACTGGTAACCATTAACACATAGCAAAACAGTGCTACGGAGAAGGCAATGCAGGCCAGGTGGGGAGTCTTCACTGAGAGTCACATCTGAATCAGACCTTGAGGAAACCCCAGGGCTTTTCCAAAGAAAGAGAAAGAAGAGCACTTCCAGCAGAGCTGAGAGCCTGTCTACAGGTACAAGGGCAAGGGCAAGTCAGCTGGGCTGACCATCCTGCTGAAATAAGGAGATCTGGGAAGTGAGACCTGTGACAGACAGACAGACAGACAGACAGACAGACAGACACACACAGACAGACAGACAGACACACACACACACATTGTATTCATGATACAAGCACACACAGAAAGAGAAAGGAAGAAAGAAGGGAGGGAGAGAGGGAAGGAGGGAGGGAGGGAGGGAAGGCTATGATTTTCAAGCCTTTTCAAGGCAGACATGGAAGCACACTTATAATCTCAGTGTTAGGAAGTGGAGCAGATGAGCAACTCCATGGGCTGCAGGCTTGTAAAAGACCCTGCCTTATAAAACGAGTGGACAGTGCCAAAGGAACAAGAGCCAAGGCTGTCCTCTGGCCTCCACAGTCACATGAACACATGTATATTCATAAATATATGCACACACACCAGAATGATCCCAACGCACGTGTGCCTCACTATCGCTACAGTCTCTATTCTGTCTCATCCTTTCCCGACACCCATCCCCCCAGCCTCTCTTGTTTAGAGCTCGCCCCCCAGCCTCTCTTGTTTAGAGCTCGGGAAGAGTTGGAGGTCTTCATATAGGGTTTTCCTATAGCCAACCATCAGCGAATTGGGCCTAAGAGTCAGAGTTACAGAGAAGAGAAGAGATAGACATGGTACCATACACAAATCAGAAATGCCTACAAGGAGAGTGGAGTTCAGAGACAAAGAGCTGAAGAGGACCTGAGAGTAGAAGACAAAGAAGAGAAAAGAAAGGAGGGGGTGGTGCCTATAGATCAACTAGTCAAAATAAGACACACCAGCAGACCCATGGGCAAAGTGCAAATGACCTACTGTGTTTCCACATGGAGACACCATGCCTGCTCTACATTCTTACTCATTCCTGCTTCCCTTATGGCAGAAGGAAATGGCACAGAGGCACAGCCAATGTCTTCTCTGTGGAGTGTAACTGCCTGCGCTGAGGTCATTTCTGTCCCCTTGGCCATGCAAGAAACTCAGCAGGGCTGATTCTGAGCAGTCACCCAGATGCCTTGTGGGTAACTTGCACCTAGGATTCAGGACTTGCAGACTCACTAGATTATGACATCCTGTTTCCAAACTCCTACATCGCTTCCAAGTAGCTATGACCCAGTCTAGAACTTCCTTGCTGGTCTCCACTTACCTGCCAGGCATCTATCAATCAACAAGTCCCAGACTCTGGTGGCAAAGATAGCGAGTTTCCTGGGGCCACAAAAATTACAAAAATACTGACATCCCAACCAAGAGAGAGCATTAGAAAGATCAAGAAATACCAAAGGCTTAGGGCTAGAGAGATGTCTCAGCAGATATGAGTACTGGCTGGACCTGAATTTGGTTCTCAGCACCAATGTGGCAACTTACAACCGTATTTAACCCCAATTCCAGGGATGTAACACCCTCTTCTGGCCCCCCTGGGCATCTGGCATGCAAGTGATGCACAGACATACATGCAGGGAAGACAGCCATACAAAATAAAATGTTTAGAAAAATACTGAGAGAGAGAAGGAAACTCCACTTACCCATCTTCTGAAGGTCTACTTCCTTCCTCACAAAGAGTAATCAAAGACTATAAAGAAATAAGGAGCTCACCTGTCACTCTGCTTGGTTCCTTTGCTGTCAAAAACAATGGCAGAGTCTGCCCAGGACACAAGCGTTGTCCAGAAGATGCCAAGCCAGTCCCCCACTGGAACACACTGCCACTCACTTCCCAGCAGAGCCGAAAGGAAAAGAGAAAATGTGTGTCAAGTTAAACTACACTGCTGTTAGACCCTCACTGCTACGGGAAATTCCCAATGGAACCGCAGCCAAGGTGAGTGCTACACAGGGGCTGCTTCAAGGGCCTGTGACCTGCCACAGGAATTACTTCTGAGCCAAACACAAATCCAGCTTTTCAGACAATCTAAGAGCACGAGAAAACTCCAATGTAGTAAAACTTCCTCTCAAAGTCCCAGGCATTGCCCCACAGCTACGCTCCTGGAATGCTGACTTGCTCATGGCTAACCTGAAAGGAAGCTTGAAGACCACTGAGTCCACACCCCACATTCACTACATGAGAAATCGAGGGTCCAGAAGAGAGACTGTGATTTGGCCACGGTTGCATGGGGAATCAATAGCAGAAAAAACACTGGGGTTCAGCTGACACTCAAGGTAGTGCCTTTCTGTTGCAAGGTGAATTTGGATTTTCTATTGTCAAATACAAGTGTATCTGTGACTTCAAGATAGCACAGCAGTCATTATTTCAGTAGAATGGCCGCTTGAACCTATGTACCCACATCCCAAACCCCACAGAAATGCACAGATAAAATCCTATGCATTTGGCAGTTAGTCAGATGTGCACAGCATGGATCCACCAGCTAAACCAACATCAAGGTCTGCTCCTCTGGACCATTCTACAGCCAGCACTCTCAGATTGCAACAGACAAGCCTGCTTTATGAAGCAGCAGCTATGCTCACTGAGAATAATGCACAGGAGAGGCCTGAAATAAACCAAGACTACAACCAGAAGATAAACTCCAAGAGCAGAATTTCCCTGCATACAACAACTGCTTGATATGTCCACAATGTCTCAAAGAGTGAATTATTCTCTTTGAAAATTTCCCCAGATATTAGTTTTCATTTTATATGTATGAGAGTTTGGCCTTCATGTATAACTGCACCACGTGTGCCTGGTTTCTACAGAGACCAGAAGAGGATGTCAATTCCCCGGAACTGGAGTTACAAACCACTGTGAGCCATCATGTGGGGTCCTCTACAGTCAGTGCTCTTAACCAATGAGTGGTCTCTCCAGCTTCTCTTTGAAATATTTTATTGTAAAATATGTACAGTGTAAAACATATCACCTTCACCATTTAAGTGTCTAACCCATTGTACCACACAGTCACGGTGGTATGCAACCATTATCCTTCCATCTCCAAATTGCTTCATCCTGCAACACTGAAGCGGACTGTACCCACTCCCTCCCCATCCTGGTCCCCTGCCATGGGGCTGCCATTCAGCGTCTCTAATTCTGACTACTCATATGAAGAGAATGCCAGCATTTGTCCTTTCTATGACTGGCTTATGCCAGTCAGCATCATGTTCATCTAGGGAGAAGCCTCTCAACAGTTCTGTACCTTTTAAAGCTCATACTATCCTTGGGGGAGGGATGAGGGACTACACATGTGTGCGCCCCCATTGTGCTTGCCCATTCACCTGTCAATGGACACCCGAGGAACTGTTCCTATCTCAGCTGCTGTATGTGTCAGTTACAGCTGGTGTCTTTCATCCTATACACTGCTGATCTCGTTACCTCTCCCTCCTTTTTCCCTTTTATAAAATTTATTTGTCAAATTGGGAGTGATGGCACACATCTTTAATCCCAGCACTCAAGAGGCAGAGGCAGAGGCAGAGGCAGGTAGATCTCTGTGAGTACAAGTCCAGCCTGGTCTACATAGTGAGTTCTAGGCCAGCCAGAGCTATATTGTGAGACTTACCTCCAAAAAAAAAAAAAAAAAAAAAGCTATGGCTAGTTATATGGCACCACTATACTGCTTTCCATAACAACTGAATGTCTACATTCTATATGAAGAATTAAAAGGGGGGGCAGGAACAACGTCAAACCACGTCCCTCCCCACCCTGCTTAAGACAAGGTCTTTTGTCTACTGGCTATACACACAAGGCTCACTGCCTGTCTGCTTCTGGAGATTCTGGCCACTTAATGCATAGAAGCACAAGGATTACAAATACACACCATGCCTTGCTCTAATAGGGTGCTGGGGAACTGAACTTAGGTCCTCATACTAGTGTAGCAAGTGCTTGGCCCACTGAGCCCTCTCTCTAACCCCATTGCCCTGTGGATTTCTTTTCTTTTTTTCTTTTTGTTGTTGTTTTTTTTT
>NW_004949112.1:716698-765984 GCF_000317375.1 Microtus ochrogaster
TTTTTTTTGAGACAGGGTTTCTCTGTAGCTTTGGAGCCTGTCCTGGAACTTGCTCTTGTAGACCAGGCTGGCCTCGAACTCACAGAGATCCATCCACCTGCCTCTGCCTCCCGAGTGCTGGGATTAAAGGCGTGCGCCACCACCAACTGGCCTTGCCTGCCCTGCAGATTTCTAAGAGAAGAGCCATCTATAAACAAGTAGTCACTACCACACAGCTCAGCAGTCACCCTCCTTAACCCACTTAATCCAAAGAAATAAAATCTACATTCCTATAAAAAACCGTCCACGAATGTTTATAGGTTATTGAAAATAGGCCAAAACTAGAAACGAGTTTGACATTCCTCAGTGGATAACTAGTTAAACAAACTGGCTCTTATAAACTGTCCTGTGCCCCACCCCCCAACATCCAGGTGTGGAATCCCTAATTTCTAGTGTGGCTTTGTTTGGAAACAGGGCATTACAGAGGTTAGGAAAGCTGAGTGGTACCTATGGGAAGTGGGGTTAGTCCATTAGGACTAGCACCTGTACGTATGAGTCATGTGAGAGCTGTCTTTGCACAGATGCTCAGAGGAAGAGCCTGTTAGGCCACAGTGAGAAGCGGGCATCTACAAGCCAAGGAAAGTGTCACCAGAAACAATCCTAATGGCACTCATCCTGGGCTTCCAGTCTCTAGAACAGGGAGAAAGGGAGGGTATGGCATTTAAGCCATTTGGGCTGCAGTAATGTGTTACAACAGCTCTAATAGGCTAATCCAGTGCCACATCCATACCACGCTATTCGTCATGAAAAGGAATCAGTTATGGATACACATGGCTCAGACAGATACCCAGGGAACTATGCTGTGCAGGAACACCAACCCCTAAAGGTCATGTACTGTATGGGAGCATCTTAGGGCATTTCAGAGGTGACATTACAAACACGAGAAACAGGAATGGTTGTTGAGGGCTTAGAAGGCTGGGAGCAGCAGGAGAAAACTCGTGGTGATAAATTCTTCTGCATCCTCACTGTATCAGCATCAGCATCCTGGGTGAGCTACTGCACTGTTAATTCTGCAAGGTATTACCACTGAGGGAAGCTGGAAAAAGAACTTGTGGGGATCTAGTTTGTTTTTTAGCAATTTCATGTGGGGTTATAATTCTCTCAAAACACAAGATTTCACATTTTAAAAATTGTTTGTGTATGAATGTTTTGTCCACATGTTTGTCTGTTCTCCACATGCATGCCTGGTGCCCATGAGAGCCAGAAAAGAGTGTCAGATCCCCTAGCACTGGAGTTAGACTATTAATAGCTGTCGTGTGGGTGCTGGGAACCAAACCTGTGTCTTCTGGAAGAGCAGGTAGTGCTCCTAACTGCTGTATTGATCTCTCCCTTTAAGAGAAGGTTGAAGCAGCAGCCACAGGACTGCACCAGCACAGACTTTCACTGCCTCCTCCTGGCCTCTCCTCTCTGTCATCACCCACCACACCTGAACTCACACAACATGGGGAGTTACCAGTCACAGGAGAAAAACACAGTGACAGCACAGGAGGAGCAAGGGCAGAATCTGAAGGGTGAAGAAGCTTCTCCACCCATTCCTGGGTTTTTAGTCCCTCCCCTCTGAGTTTCTCTCCTCTGAGTACACCCTAGTTTCTCTCCCTCTCCCTTTTCCTCCCAAGCATCTGCCCCCTCACATATATATTTATGTGTGCATGTATGTGTAGGTGCATGTAGAAGTCAGGGTTCAACATTGGTAGTGTTCCTCAAATATCTTCAATTTTAACTGAGACAAGGTCTCTCATTGGTCTGGAACTTCATCAAGTAAGCTAGGCTAGCTTGCCAGCGAGCTTCAGAGATCTGCCTGCCTCTGCTTCACACAGCTTTTTACGTGGGCTCTATAGATTTGAACTCAGATCCTCATGCTTTCAAGGCGATCATAGTATCTACTGACCCATCTCCCCACCTTACCTTCTTTTTAAAAAGAGCTATCTATGTATCAATTGTTTTCTAACCTTTAGGATCTTCAAACCAAGGCCAGAGTCCTATTTACCTTAATGTCACCTGCCCTCCAGTGGCCCTATACATGCTGCCCACTCATGTACAGAAGACAATGCACTTTAAGCTTGTCCATCCACCAATGTTAAAATCCAGCAGGAAGGCAACACAGTTGGCTGCAGAGTCCACACTGACAGTCTCTAGCTCTTCCTCCCTCCCTCACACGTGCTTCCACAAACTCTTGTGGGTGAGACTTTAACTCACACCACTCCTTGGCTGTAAGGACTGAACGAGAGAATAAAATTATGAAAAACCTAGCAGCATGTCTGCAACAAAGAGAGTCAGACAGCTCACTCCCTTCCTCCCCTGACAAAGACTCTCCAATGACTTCTACTTTGTGGTCTCTCCTCTCAGCACAGCTGGCCCCTTGCCGACACTCCTTACAAAGTTTTCCTGGAGCTCTACTGCTCAGATTGGGCTCGCTTGAGAAATAAAAGCTGGGTGGTCTACCTGTAGTGGCTAATGCATGCCTCAGTCCAGCAGCGACACAAACAACCTTCTCTCTCAGGAGCTGTCCAAAGAAAGAACAGGATTTACTCTCAGAATCATTCATCTACAAAATATCGTGTAACTCGTACAAACTCAATTCAGTCTGAAGCACCCCCACCCAATATGCTCACTCAGAAATGCTTCTTTATTTATGAGATGAAAATCTGTGTGTTGCATGCACATGAGTGTGTGTTGTATGCATGTGTGTTGCATGTACTTGAGTGCAGTTGTATGTGCACGCATTACATGCACATGTGTGTTTGTGTGTTACACGCACTTAAATATTTGTATGTCTGTTGCATGCACATGAGTGTGTGTGTTGCATGCACTTGAGTGTGTGTATGTTGCATGTACTTGAGTGTGTGTGTTGCATGCACTTGAGTGTGTGTATGTTGCATGTACTTGAGTGTGTGTGTTGCATGCACTTGAGTGTGTGTGTTGCATGCACTTGAGTGTGTGTGTTGCATGTACTTGAGTGTGTGGGTACAAGGAGGCCAAAGGAAGACACTGAGTACCTTCTACTATCACTCTCTGCCTTACTGCCTTGAATCAGGGTCTCTCACTAAACAGGAAGTTCCCTGTTTCAGCGAGGCTCAGTGGCCATTGAGCTCCCTTAGTGCTGGAGTTATAGGCATACACAGTCATCCCTGGCTTTGTTTAAAGATGTATTTTATTTTATGTATATGTCTGTTCTTCCTAAATGTGTACCATATGCATGCCTAGTGCCTGTGATGGTCAGAAGAGAATATCAGATCCCATGGAACTAGAGTTACATACAGTTGTGGGTACTGCAAACTGAATCTAGGTCCTCAGCAAGAACCACAACTACTCTTAATGGTTGAGACATCTCTCTTGCCCTTGCTTTGGCTTTTTTTTTTTTTCATGAGTTCTGAAGATTGAAATCCAAGTTCCCATGCTTGTATAACAAGCACTCTTACCATTAAGCCATCTCCCTAACCCTGAAATATAACTTTTTAAAAATATCGTATCATAGTACCACATTGCACTGCCTCTCAAGAGTAGGGGGGGTGGGACCTCCAAAGTCATCCAGTAAACATTTCCCCAAAACAGCCAAATACCATATGGCTCCTGCCACACAGCTCAGCTCTGTAACATCAAACAGCTATATATGAGAAAGCGTGGCTGTGCTCCAATAAGACTTAAATAGCAAGGGCTTCAGTGTTCCCTACTGACCCAGTTTGATCCTTAGCCAAGGCTAGAAGCTCTTCCTTAAATGGTCATTCAACCCCTTGCCCAGTAGCTGCCTCCGGTAACATGGGGCTCACCACCTCCCTAGGCACCTGCTCCATCCTTGCACATCTCCATGTATCTCTTTAGATGGAGCCAAACCCAGCTGCCTTTAGCTTCTGACAAAGCTTTCCAAATATTTGAAGACAGTTGTCATGTCCTCTCTAATACATCATGTGGCGGTTTTAAAAATAGGTCCTCAATTTCTTTGATACTACTCCCTTCAAGTCACAGAGCTTGATTCCCTCCCCTGTGTGGGCTGGGCTTACTGACACACTTCTAATGGAAAGAATAAAGGAGCAGAGTGAGTCAGAGGCACCGAGGCCTCCTCTTAAGAAAGCCACCTGACAGGTCTGAACAGTCATACAAAAAGGTCCACAGAGCAGGAACTGTGACTCCCACCAGAAGCATTGTAAGAGTTTGGCAATGAGACTGGACCCCAGTCCAGCTCATGGAGGTATGTACCTAGCTATGTCTTCACTGCTACTTTGTGAAAAATCAGCTCAGAGGTCCCATTTCAGACCCTCAAAAATGGTGGCATAATGCTTGTTGTAGCTGTCTCACTGCAGTAGATAACTAATGAAGAACTCTAGACAAACATCCCAGCTGCAGCAGCTATCACTAAGTTTCCCTCCTCTGGATAGGTTCTGGATTGCTCCTTCCCCTGGGGCCTCATATATCCCAGGGTGGCCTCAAACTCGCTATATAGCCAAAGAAAGCCTTGAACTTCTGATTCTCCTACCTCTGCCTCCCAAGCGCTGGGATTAAATGCATGTACCACCATGTCCAGTTCAGGCAATACTGGAGATTAAACACAAGGTTTTCTGCATGCTGAGCTGTGTCCCTGTCCCTCAGTCATTCTCTTTTCAAGAACAGTGTAAAGGATAAGAACAAGTCTTAAGAACCACTCTGCCTAGAATCTGTGCTCCAGTGCACAAGAGATCACACCAGATTATTCCAGACCAATCTGACTGGCACAAAGAGCAAGGCTCTGGCTCCTTTCTGGAGACTATACTTCTGACATTGGTGTCTCCAATCACATTAGAATCGGGGAAAATAAAATCTGACTGCCAAAACAGTTTGAGTAGATGGTTCTTTAAACGCATCTTCTTTCCTGCCTTCCTTTTTCCTAAAAATAACCAATGGCCCATCTCTCTATGCTTTTATCTTATGTGCTACTACTATCTATGCGTACCCACTCCACCTCAGTACTTCCACTTTTCCCCATATTCCAGCCTAGTCACCTGCTGACATCATCATCCACACTGTTCCTTTGGCCTAGAATGTTCTTCTTTGGCACATGTTCTGTATCCTGTTAGCCCAAGCCAGGGAAACCTAACTCAACTCTAGGACTTAGGTAAACTTCCCACTAGATAAGAGTCCAATCCTCCTCCCTTGGGACTATATGAGCACCTCTCATGACTCTGGCATGACAATGACACTGCATGTATTTATCATGAGCCACTACAAACCTCTCAGGCGCTAAGACAGATCTTAACCACCACTGTACTCACGACCTAATCCAGTGCCCAAACATGGCAGTGCCATCCATAAATAGAGTCTCCAACAGTTCTCATTCTGGTATATCCCTCCCATTGCCACATGGGACACAGCCCATCAAAATGTTCTTAGTTACTGACTCTGCCATCCAATGTATTTTAACCATTGTCCCTTCCCGTATTCTTTAATTATATCAACTATAATTAAGGTAAATTAATTATAACATATGTAGGTTCTTAAAGGCCACCTATTTGCTCCTGGGAGTTACGGGGGGACCCAGAGCTCTGCAGAACTAGACTCTGTGCAGCCCTTCAGAACCACTACCCACAAATAACAGACCACAGGCCAGCAACTGAACTCCACAAGATGACAGAAGCTGATCTGAGCCCTCCAATGAAAACGCATCTTCCACTTCTAATCAGAGGTAAGGAGGCAGAAGGGAAGTTGAGTCAGAGAAACTTGTTCTTGATTTCTGTGTATTCCTGAAATTTTTCCTATTCTCATCAGGACCATTTACAATATTATGCTTTTACTTTTTATTCCTACTTGACACAAACTAGGATATATAGGAAAAGGGAACCACGTTTGAGAAAACACCTCCATAAGACTGGCCTGTAGGCAAGCCTGTGGGACATTTTCTTGATTATCGATTGATCTGGGAGGGCCTGGTCAACTGTGAGTGGCTACTCCTGGGCAATGGGTCCTGGGAGGGAAAAGAAAGGCAGCTGAACATGAAGCTGAATGCAAGCCAGAAAGCAGTGTTCCTGCCTCCAGGCTCCTGCCCTAAGTCCCCACTTTGTCCTCCCTCAGTCACGGGTGATGAAGTGGGACCTGAGAGCTGTAAGGTGAAATAAACCCTTTCCTCCCTAAATTGTTTTTGATCATGATGCTAATCACAGGAACACAAAGCAAAGTAAGACACACATAAATTTCACAAACCTGTATGTGGGATATCATAAAAAGAGCTCTAAACAAAAGCCAAATGCCCAGGCCCTGCACCTCGACTGAGCAAAACAGTACAGCTGTCCCTGAGGGTGTGGGTGAGCCAGCCCCCAAAGGAGTGAGCAGGAGAACTGGCCCAGCTCCTTGCTGCCTACTGCAATGGATGAGCTAGCCAGGGCAGTCTGGAGAGCTCACCTTGATAGTGTAGATACTGCTGATGAGGGAAAGCCGGCAGGCTGACCAACCCAACTACCACCCAGGCCCAGAACCCAGGTTATGTATGAGTTGGTCCACCCCAACATCTACCTTATCGATAAACTGCTGGAGCATGTGAAGGGGGCAGGCCTGTAGATCCAAAGCTTCAGGATCTCCATAACATGGGGCAAGAACAGAATATCCAAGAGGAGTCCCAGTGAGGCTCAGTATAAATGGTGTAGTAGAAGCCAGAACCCTTGAATCAGATCTATAACTCATTGCAATGAACACTTACAAGTAAAGATGTACAGACTAAAGGGTATTTTGTGTGACTCACTGTGTCTCACTACAGCTTCTACACTGAGACTGACTGACCTTCCTTCCTTCCTTCCTTTCTCTCTCTCTTTCTTTCTTTTGTATTTTAGCTTGTTTTAGTTTTATTTTAAATTTTATTTTATTGAGGGGGCATGGTTTGCAAGGGCAGAGGGTGGATATGAAAGGACAGGGAAATGAATGGGATCTGGATGCATGATGTAAAAATCCACAAAAAGTCAATAAGAAAAAGTCTTTAAAAAAAGCCAAATGTACTGCTTCCCACCCACTCTCTACCATGGTCACTGCTACATGTGGACACTGAACCCTTGCATGTGATTAGATTCAAAGCAACCAGTAAAACATGCACACAGAGTTCAGAGCTTCAGTACAAAAAAAAGGAAAGAAAAACACCTGACTCACAAATGCTACATTTATGTTTATATAAAAGACAACAGCTTGGATAGATGAAATTAGCTTTCAAGTTTCCAACGATATGCTGGGTGTGGTGATGCATCTGTTATCAAAGCCATGGCAGGTAGAGGCGGCAGGAGCAGGAGTTCAAGTCTAGCTTCAATTATATAATATGTCTGAGTGCAGCCAGTGCTACATGAGATGCTATACTTAAAAAAAAAAAAAAGTCAAGGAGCTAGCGAGATAGTTAAAAGCACTGACTGCCAACAGCCAATATCAAACTAAATGGCAAGAAACTCAAAGGCATCCTACTGAAATCAGGAACAAAACAAGGCTGTCTACTCTCTCTATATCTATTCAATATAGTACTTGAGGTTCTAGCTAGAGCAATAAGACACCGAAAGAAGATCAGGGGGATACAAATCGGAAAAGAAGAAGTCAAACTCTCACTGTTTGCTGATGATATGATAGTTTACATAAGCGATCCCAAAATTTCTACCAAGGAACTTCTAAGACTCATAGACACTTTCAGTAGTGTAGCAGGATACAAGATTAAATAAAAAAAATCAGTAGTCCTCTTGTACACAGATGCTAAATGGGTTAAAGAAATCAGAGAATCAACACCCTTCATAATAGCCACAAAGAACATAAAATATCTTGGACTAATTCTAACCAAACAAGTGGAAGACTACTATGACAAGAACTTTAAATCTTTAAAGAAAGAAATTCAAAAAGACACCAGAGCCGGGCGGTGGTGGCTCACGCCTTTAATCCCAGCACTCGGGAGGCAGAGGCAGGTGGATCTCTGTGAGTTCGAGACCAGCCTGGTCTACAGAGCTAGTTCCAGGACAGGCTCCAAAGCCACAGAGAAACCCTGTCTCGAAAAACCAAAAAAAAAAAAAAAAAAAAAAAAAAAAGACACCAGAAAGTGGAAAGATTTCCCATGCTCTTGGGTACGCAGAATTAACACAGTAAAAATTGCAGTCTTAACCAAAGGCAATCTACAGATTCAATGCAATGCCCACCAAAATCCAAACAAAATTCTTCACAGACCTTGAAAGAACAGTACTCAACTTCATATGGAAAAGCAAAAACCCAGGATAGCCAAAATAATTCTGTACAATAATGGAACTTCTGGAGGCATCACAATCCCTGACTTCAAACTCTATTACAGGGCTATAGTAATGAAAACAATGGTATTGGCATAAGAACAGACAGGGGGACCAATGGAACCAATGGAACCAATGGAACTGAAGACCCGGATATTCACACACCTTTGAATACCTGATTTTTGACAAAGAAGCAAAAAATATCAAATAGAAAAAAAGAAAGCATATTTAACAAATGGTGCTGGCATAACTGGATATCACCATGTAGAAGAATGAAAATAGATCCATATTCATCCCCAAGCACAAAACTCAAGTCCAAATGGATCAAAGACCTCAACATAAAACTAGCCACACTGAACCTCATAGAAGAGAAAGTGGGAAGTACACTTGAACGCATTGGCACAGGATACCACTTCCTAAATATAACCCCAGAAGCACAGACAATGAGAGCAACAATTAATAAATGGGACCTCCTGAAACTGGGTTGTTTCTGTAAAACAAAGGACACGGTCAACAAGACAAAACAGTAGCCTACAGAATGGGGAAAGATCTTCACCAACCATCAGAGAAATGATCTCCAAAATATACAAAGAACTTAAGAAATTGGTCATCAAAAGAACAAATAATCCAATAAAAAAGGGGGGGGGGGTATAGACCTAAATAGAGAACTCTCAACAGATGAATCTAAAATGGCCAAAATACAATCCTAAGAAAATGTTCAACATTCTTAGCCATCAGAGAAATGCAAATCAAAACAACTCTGAGATTCCATCTTACACCTGTCAGAATGGTCAAGATCAAAAAACACTGATGACAACTTATGTTGGAGAGGATGTGGGGTAAAGGGAACACTCCTCCATTGCTGGTGGGAATGCAAGCTGGTACAGCCCCTTTGGATATCAGTATGGCAATTTTTCAGAAAATTAGGAAACAATCTACCTCAAGACCCAACAATACCACTTTTGGGTCTATAAACAAAAAGGATGCTAAATCATAACACTAAAGCCCATACACTGTTCTGGTCTTCGTGGTGCACAGACACACATACAGGCAAAACATACATGTGCATAAAATAATCTTTTAAAAATGTCATTAAAACTCCATATATATATATATATATATATATATATATATATATGTATACATACACACACACACACATTGCACACATAAAACTTGAAAGTAGTGCATGAAGAGAGACACACAAAAGGCCCCAAGGCCACATGTTGTAAAATTACATTTATATGAAATGGCTAGAACACATAAATCCACAGAGAAGGTTGACTAGCAGCCACCAGGGGCTGGAGGAGGGGAAGACAGGAAGCCACTACTACTGAGTGTAGAATTCCTTTTAGCCATAACACAAATGTTCTAGAATTCGATAATGACAATGGCAGAGCATACTGAAGATACTGAAAAACATTGAAGTATACATTTCAAAGGGGCAAATTCCATGGTATCTGAATCATATCTCAATAAAGTTGTTATTAAAAATCAATCTCAGCTTTTACTTGTTTTTAAATGGGCTTTCAGAAAATTTTCAATCATTTGATATTTCTGCAGGACAGCACTGGACTACCATTTGCTGAATCTACTTTGTGTGTATGTGTGCACGCATATGCCTGTGGATGCAGACATACACCATCATAAGCATAAGGAGGTCAGAGGACACCTTTAGGGCTGCCCCACCCCTTTCACTTTGCTTTAGACAGGGTCTTTGTTGTTTACCACTTCATATGCTAGGCTAGCTGGCCTGGGAGCTCTCAGGCAATCTCCTGTCTCAGCTTACCCATTGGAGCACCATACAGACTTGTGCTACTGCACCCAGCTTTAAATTGATTCTGGAGATCACACAGCAAGTGCTCTACTCACTATGCCATCTTCCCAGACCCTGAACTTAGTATCGTGAGGCAAATCACTTCTACTTGGACCTGTCTGTAACACAGTTCCCGTCATTAAGAATGAGCATATGAGGTGCAGTTCTGCTATCCAAGTTTATAAACTCTTATAACGTGCATGAAGATGAAAAATTTTCCACCCAGCATTGATTCCCCTAAAACTGACTTTTAACAGAAGAACTTATTTTCAACTCAAGTTCTATTACTCCATGGGCTTTCAAGAACCTACCTAGTCTTTCACGTGAGTGAGGATAAAAGAAACAGCCTAGAAACAGCAAGATAGAACCAGCTAAAACCAGGGTGTCCTCACCTCAATGGTCTGTGGAACCATACATCTGCGAGGGCCGTGCGGCACACCTAACTGGCCAAAAGCATTGGATCCACATGACAGAACTTGACCTAATTCTGCAAAACATAAGCATTCAGATTACAAATCTAAGAAGTGAGATTCCTGTGACCAACAGGGAAACAGGGATGAGAAGATACAGCAGGCATCCTGTGCCTCAAAGCCTTCTGGCCACTTTCCTTCTTTAGTTCTTCCACACTAAAGATTACCTGCCACCTGTAGCCTTAATGGCTGATTACCTGTGCAGAGCACTTAACTCAGGGCCCAGTACTGAAGTGACTGAACACTTACTCCCTCTTCATGTTTCCCACTTCCCATGTCTCCAGCCAACAAATTCTGCACACTGTCATGCTCTGGGCCTTTTTCCTCCCTGCCCTTCCCCACACACTCACCTGAAGAGTCTGGAGAAAAGGACAAGACATGTATGACCTGGCAAAGCAAGGGTTTCCCCTGGAGACAAGTCTAAAGTTTGGAGGGCAAATTTGTCCCAGAGGAATGTTAGAACCACCTGTCTTCATAATTAACCCTGTCTTCCAACTTAACCTTCATCCATAAAAATATGATAGTCTGTTCTCCAGCTGTGACTGGTGCCTTTCTCACAACTTGTTGTGATGTGTTGGGAACAGTGCTCCCTTCTGCCTCTTGCGACCCTAACATGGCCCATAATAAGTACTTCACAAAGTGATATCTAGCATTGAAATTCTTCATATGGAAGGAGGTTTTCTTTTTCAGAGCTAATCTAGTCAGGGCCTCCCATGCTCAGCAAGCTGCCTCCCCAGCCCATCTGGACTCTGATGATTACTGTCAAACTCGATACATATGGAACTCCTCTGCAAAACAGAAATGGTGACAGCCGAGGAAGACTGAAATACTGGACGGCGGTTCGTGAGTGTACAACAGGGCATGTTCTGAAGCAGGGGCCACTGGGCATTGCAACAAAGAAAGTACAGGGAGTCTGGCAAGTAAGAAGAAGACAGCAGACACAGGAGCCTCTGTAGAAGGCTGTGTGCAAAGGCCTGGGACTTTCACTACACATCTAGGGATCCATGAGCATGAAGAGACAGAAACTACAGGTGTCCTTTAAACCCAGACCAGGCAGCTAGAAAGGACAAAGTTAAACAGAGAAATCAATTAACAGAGTAACAAACCAGCTGCTTCCAAAAGAATTATTCTAGCAACCCTTTAGCCATAACTCATTCTGTGACCTGTCTTCATAGAAACTAGATGTTTTGAAGGGAGATGGAGAAATAACTCAGTGGTAGAGCCTTTGCCTAGCACATGTGAAGTCCTGGGTTTGAGCCTCAGTAATGTCACCATGGAAGCCCCTTGGTGCTGTGAGATCCCTACCCCCTCATTATTATACAGTGATGGCTAGCTTTACACCAACTTGACACAGGCTAGAGTCACTGGAGAGGAGGAGCCCCAACTAGAAGATATGGCTATAGAACATTTTTTAATCAGTGACTGATGGAAAAGGGTCCATTTTGGGTAGGTTCATCCTTGGTCAGGTGGTCCAGATTCTATAAGAAAGCAGGCTGAGCAAGTCAGTAAGCAGTATTCCTCCATGATCTCTGCAACATCTTCTGCCTCCAGGTTGCTGGCCTGCTTGAGTTCCTGTCCTGACTTCCTTTAATGATGAGCAGTGATGTGTAAGCCAAACAAACCCTTTCCTCACCAAGTTGCTTTGGGTCATGCCGTGTCATCACAGCAGTAGACATGCTACCTAAGACAACGAGCAGATAAGAACTCTTATGGCACTCCTGGTCAGCTAGACCAGGCACATAGCTCTCATGAGCATTTGGGACTAGAAATGACCACCTAATGAGATCCGGTTCATCCTCCAGTCTCTGGCAAATGTATATTCCAGCCTGATCTCCTTTATAGTTTCAATTCTCCTTGTAAAAGGTACCCTGCAATTTCCCTAATAGAGAACACTTATTGGTTCATGGGGTGGTTTTTTTGTTGTTTGTTTGTTTGTTTTGTTTTTCTTCAAAAAGTATAGAAGTTCTCATTTAATCATTCTCCCCCCCCCCACACACACACACTACACTGCTATCACCCAAAAACCTTGGTGGTGATATTTATTCAAGAGAGAGCTTACCTGTGAGCATAATGGTAAAATCCCAGCCACAGGCCACCTGTTTGATTGGACAACCAAGGAGAGGCTTGCAGATGGTAAAACACAGAACATCTTCTGTGTGGCCGAGCCCCAGCTGCCCATCTTTATTCAGGCCACAAACAAAGAGTCTTCCTCTATCTGCAAAACAGATATTTGATCACACTGTGAACCCCAAGTTTGCATTTGCATTAATTAAATAAAATGAACCTTGAGACAGGAGGCTGAGTAAGCAACCAGTTGACAGGAAGTATTTATAGAGCATCAGAGGGCACTTGGAAGAGTTAGAGAGACACACAGGAAGTAGCTGGGAGGGATTTGGAGTGGTTTGGCTGAGCATAAGGACATTCTCTTTGAGTGGGAGGGTTAGCTAGTTGTTACTTCACCTCTTTGAGCTCACACATTTTCACCCCAGCGTTCGTATCTCAGGTCTTATTTAGAAATAGAACAATAGAGATTTAGTTAAAGCTCTAGTTAGTGGTATCCACAGGAACAGAATTCCCACCATGCTGTGGCCAGAGTGGCCGAACCGCTTCCAAAGAAGCAGGCCGCTACTGCGGAGATGAAAGTGCTGGCGGAAAGAATAGCAGTAAATTAAGGCACAGCCACTAAGACAAAGTTAAAACAACAAAGCTCCAGTGTCAGCATGACAGGGAGAGAGACACAACTCCCAAAGTAAGAAAAGGTTACCATGCACTATTTGGAGCCACAGACATAGGCTTCTTGGCCATACTAATGCTATTAACTGATGCATGCTAATGTGTTCTGGAACCAAAGGATCAGGCCAAGGGCCTCCAATCTAGTGGTTGAATGGAAACTCCCAGTTTTGTAACAAGTGCCAATATCGCCAAATGGAGCATCTATGATCACAGGAATGCCAACATCAGCTCAACACTTAGAATGTGCCAGAAGCTGTCCTAAGAGCTGAGCATGGAAGTCCTTTCCACACGTACCTAGGCCCCATAATACTTCAAAAGGCCCATACACCTTTAATTAAGCTGTCTTAATTTCAAATTGTTTTAAGTTGATTTTAATGTAACAATAATTCATATATAGTACAAATGCCATTCTTAGGTATAGTTACTTTATATCAGTACAGTTGTAAAATATAATTTCTAGCATTTCTTTACAAAGGAAGGGAGGAATCCACGATGACAGGAACACCAAAGGCCTGTAACAGCCCTAAAACACTAAGTTTATCTACTGGAAAACCCTAAGTTTATCTACTGTTATTATCCCCACAGGACAGAGAGAAAACTGAGTATGCTAGTTAGCATCTACTATCAACATACACAACCTGCAATCATCTGGAAGGGGAGTACTAATGAGGAATTATCCAGACCAGGCTGACAGGTGGATATGTCTGTGGGACTATCTTGACTTCTAACTGATCTGAATGTGGGCAGTACCATTCCATGGGCTGAGGCCTTAACTGTGTTAGAATAAAGAGACCAAGCAGCCAGCGGGCAAAGATGCCTTTATTTCCCTCTACTCTTGTCTGTGGAGGTGATGCTTTAAGTTCTTGCCTTGACTCCCTGCAATAAAGAGACGTTACCTATATTAAGTCGAATAGAATCCTTTCCCCTCTAAAGAGGCTTGTGGGCAGGCATTTTAGCATTTTATCACTACAACAGAAGTAAGAGTAGACCACTGCTGTACAGGAAGATACTTGCCAGAGCCGCAGAGCTAATGAACTAGAGAACAAGCACTTGAGCCCAGGGAGTTTGAGCCACAGTTCCCATTCCCGATCGTATGCCATACACTGCCTCTGCTAAGCTGAAGTATGTGTGGCCCCCAGTACTCTCTGGGCACTAGGACAAAAAATTAAGGACAAGGTAAGGTAAAGTTCTTGATCTCAAGGGGTATTTCACCTACTTGCAAAGGTTTCAAAGTAAAACTCAAACAGGTTGTAACACGTTCACCAACTTACCTTATGACCTTAAGCCTTCCTCTCTGAGCCTTATTGGTATAAGGGGGTAGGGAAAAGGAAGGGAAGGAAATCAGAAGTTCAAGCTCTAGCAAGCTAGGACTTCCTTAATGGTTATCTGGCTCTTTCACAAAAACAAATGCTGCTCTCTGAGAAGTACAAAAGACTAAAAGATGGCAAGGTTTTTATTTCCAAGGGGGAAACACCTCAATACAAAAGTGAGTGGTTATCCATTTGAGAAGAGAGCTACCTGTGACAGCTGCAGAATGGCCCCCACCTCCTGTGACACTCCTGATGCACCCGGGCTCACAGAAGCTGCTCAGTTGCTGGGGAAGAAGCACATCTTCCTTGTGACCAAGGCCAAGCTGCCCGTAGCTATTTGCACCCTGGGGATAAAATACAACACAGAAGAGCAGTTTGAAGGCCCAACTGTCAGCACCCATCTAGCCATCGAGTCCCTCGCCCCGACACACCTCTCAGAGCCCATGACATGTTCTTAGGAGGCTGTCTTGTCAATCTACATTGAGAACCAGCCCATCTGTGAGCACTGTGATTCCTATTTCAGAGGCATCTGTGGCATCCACAACTTAGCCGACCATGTGGCTCACCTTTCCCTGCAGGTATACAACACTGTTCTAGTTTGCTGCTGGGGGAAGAGAGGACCGAGACTGATCAAGCAGAAGCCATGGAGAACACTGCCTGGGACTCACTCTCTGGCTCTCTCCACTGACTTTCTTAGAAAGCCCAGGCCCATCAACCAATGGATGGTACCACCCACAGCGGACTGGACCTTCCACATCAATCATCAACCAAGATAGTCTCTTCAGAGACGTGCTCACAGGTCAATCTGATTGAGGCCTTCCATTGACACTTCTCTTCCCAGGTGATTCTATGTGGCATCACAAGGGCAATAAAACCCAATCAAGACTAAACTGCCTTTGGGAATCAGACCAAGGAAGCCCTCTGATAAAAGCTAATTATCCAGGAAAGCTAGGAAAAGAAAAAAAGTTGGTGGGGAGGGAGAGATAAAGAAAAAGTTAGCAGAAAACACTCCAGAGTTAGGTTTGTGCTCCCCTCCCCACATCCTCAATGGGAAGCAGGCAATGACTTTCTGTATTTATTTAGTCAGCTAAGGATGCTGCATCCCTAACAGGAAGCCTCATCATTCACCTGTGATGTGGGAAGGTCATCGGTTAATTAATAAAGAAAACTGCTTGGCCAGATAGGTCAGAACATAGGTGGGTAGAGTAGACAGAACGGAATGCTGGGAAGAAGGGAAGTGAGCTCAGACGCCATGCCGCTCCTCTCTGGGGCAGATGCTTCTGAAGCAAGCCGCCAGGTCAGACATGCTGAATCTTTCCCGGTAATACTGGTGCTACACAGATTACTAAATATGGGTTAGGCAAGATATGAGAAGAGGCTAGAGCTAATGGGCCAAGCAGTGTTTAAAAGAATACAGCTTGTGTGTTGTTATTTCGGGGCATAAGCTAGCCAGGTGGCCAGGAGCCAGGCATCAGGAACACAGCCCACGGCTCCATACTACAGAATGGCGCCCAATGTGGGGCTCGAACCCACGACCCTGGGATTAAGAGTCCCATGCTCTACCGATTGAGCTAGTACAAGACCTAGGCAGTTTATCTCTAAAGGGCCTTTTCAAGTATAGCATTTGGCGACTCCAAGATTCAGATCTCCCTTGTAGATCTACGCTATCAACTGCATACATAGTTCAGGTCTAGGGGTACAGCAGAGCAACAGAGTGCTTACCTAGCATGTTTCTAGGTTCAGTCACCAATACTAGAAGAACAGTCTTTAGTCTGAAATGTTTACAGCTTGGTTACCGAAATAGAATTCAGTATATACACAAATACATATCACAAAGATGCTGTAAAGAAAGGGCAATGTCCATTAAGTGAAACAGTAAGATCTCTGCAACAAAAGATATAAATACAATAGAGAATACACACTGTAAAGAGCCGACCCAGAACGTTCTAAGTTTTCAGAGCTTGCCATATTCACTTAAAGAAGAGGAACTGTGAACCCACAGTTCTTAATACTTAATACTTAATACTTCAGAAATTCCTTTCTTCAAGTGTCTACTCCCAAGCTGGTTCTTTTGGAGGTGAGTGGTCGAGCCTTTAAAACCCATCTTCTGAGGACCCCTGAATGAGAACATGTGACTGGAAATAACCCCCAAGGCATGAATGCAAACCCACACGTAAAACCCTCCTGTCCGCTGGGTATTTCCAGTCACCTTGAGCAGCAGGGCTCCAAGAAGAATGAGCTACGGGAGGGGCACAGGTCAAGAGATCCTCGGGTACAATACAGCCAGCTCCTACGAAGTGTTCTCTGCAGACACAACAGACACCTTCAATCCTCACAACTAAGGTGCAATAGCATTCATTTTACAGATGAGGAAACGGAGGCCCAGGGAGGCTCAAGTAATGATCCATAGTTACACAACGGCGCGACCAAGTCAGTAGTTGGCGTCTTTCTTTAGCTCTTACTGTGTCTAATGAGGATGTGCTTGGAGGCAGCCCAGAGGGTAAGCCACAGACTCTGGGCTGTTGCTCACCTCCAGCACTTCAGCACCTTTCTCTTCTTTGTATCCTTCCTTAGCACTACAGTGAGTCTTGCCTACTTGACTAGTCTACCCATCTCCTAGAGACAGACCATGAAGGCAGGGATTTGGTCTTGCTCATAGCTACTCCCCTAAACCTGAAACTGCATTGGTCACATCAGGTCCAAGGCTCCACCCTGGAAAGGTCAAATGCAACACTGTTGCAGAGTGAAGCAGAGAGTATGTGCTGGGGTCTCTAGCCAATCTGGTTGCCCCATTACCAGGCTTGCAGGATGAGAAATACTGGAGGGAGAAGACAGGCAGGAACAACCCCAGGTTCACGCTATGTACCAGTCTCTAGCGCAGCAAGAGGCCTTAAAACTAAACTGAGCAAAGGAAATTTTAATATACTTTATGACAACTATGCATACCTTCCTTCTTTACAAAGGATCCAGACAGAGCTTATGCACACACACACACACCCTTGTGAGAGATGAACTGTGTTTCTCTAAAATTTCTACATTAAAGCCCTAACCTCTTAAATATCCCGATATGGCTGTATTTGGAGTCACAACCTTTAAAGAGGTAACTAAGGTTAACGGATGAGACCGTAAGGTGGGGCCCTGGTGCATTCATCTAGTCTCCTCCTAAGACACCAAGGATACCCACAAACAAACAGCCACCTGAGGCCTCAGAGAAACCCAAACCGTCCACACCTCAATCTTGAACTTGCAACCTCCAGCTCTATGAGAAAATAAATTTCTATTGTTCAAGAACCCAGCCTGTGGTGTTTTGTCATGGCAGCAGAAGCCAACTAATACATGCACCCTGAATACGCAACAGGAAGACTATGCCAGCAGGCCTCCAAGCACACTAGAAAAGTGAGGTTCGATCCTGTTCTGCCTCTGTCCATTTAAGGCCGCATCTGAAAGGCTTTTTCTGTCAGATGTTTTTCCTCTGCCAGAAAGACAACAGTCTCCTGGCTGGAAAATGACAGGCAGCAACACATTCGGTTATTAACCCCGCCCCCACCTCAAGTGCTACCTCAGGGAGCTGAGTCACCTAGGCCATGCCAAGATCTCCCTTACAGCAGCCTGACACTCAACAAGTGAAAGATATGTCAATGAATACCAATCTTGGCAGAAACATAGGTGCTATAGCCTCCTCTAGCAGAGGAACTGGAACAGCTTTACATGTATGGATTTCCCAAACCTTCCACATGGCTGTGCGCACAGGTACTCATCTGTTTCATCCATTCGTTCATTCATTCATTCTTCAGTCAACAAATATTTCCCCGGAGTCTGCAAGATGCCAGACACCAAGAGAGCCAATGTGAACACCACGATCTCAGTACTCACTCTCAGAACACCTCCGCTGTAGTCAAGGAGACTGCCGTTAACAAATCGTGCATCCTATCACAATTTTGGCATTTAATATTAAGAACTGTAACATCCAACATATGCTTCCTGCCACGCATGTCCCCCACATTCGCGAGCATAAAGCCTCCTCTCCAGTCACACATAAGGATTCTCTCAAAGTTCAGTGTCAAACCTAAGCAGCCAAGACTTCCACGACCCCAGAAAAGGTAAGATCCGGTCGGAGCAGAGTAACAGCAAATACGCAGGGTCTGCGCCTCGCGCGGCCACACTCCACAGGCCTCACATCCACAGGATGCTCCCCAGGGTGATGGCGCTGGTAAGGAGCCTCCCATCCTCCAGGCAAAAGAAAGATTCGATGACACAGGTGGCCCTACGAGCTCTGTCACCAAGTGATCTTCTCTCTGTCCAGCCTCCACGCTGCCTTCCCAGGCGCTCAGGCAGCCTAGAGCTTTCCCAGAATGGACGCTCTCCCCTGAAGGTAGGGTCTACCCGAAGAGCCTCAGTCCCTCCGGTCCTCAAGCCCCAGTTAGCAGCAGGCCCCTCAGGCATCGCGGGGAGACCCTCCCTCCGAACCCTTCCTGCCGCAGCCCGGAGTGCTCAACCCAGGACCCTGGCTTGGGCCTCTGCCTCTCAGCTCCCCCTTCACCCACGCAGACGCCGGGAGCTCCCGGGTCTCCGCGCCCCCAGTCGCTTCCCGAGCCCGGGGGCGGAGTCACGTACCCAGCCGAAGAGCGCGGCCGCGGCGGAGCCAGCCTCCGAGACACGGGACACGCGCGCCATGCACACGCTCCGCCGGCACTTCCGGGAGGGGCTGGCACGGGGCGGGGCCGCGGACGTCAGGGGCGGGGCGAGGCCGGTAGCTGGGCGTGGCCTGCGGGAAGAATCGAGGGACTAGGCGGGGCCAGTGGGCCTGGAATGGGAGGATGCTGGGGCTAGCTCTCCCCCCTGCGCGAAGGAACTCAGCCAAAACGCTGTCACACCAGACCTCTCGGCCTCCAGGCAACACACCCGTGTGGGGGGAATGTGTTCTGCACCCACGCTCGTAATTCCGCATCACAGTCATTCAGAAAGCTCTTTACGTGCCCCATGCTGCCCAGAGGGCTGACCTGACCAGGATAACACAGCGTGGTGGGGAAGGGAGCTGAGCCCGGAGGTGGGAAGGGTCCAGTGCGGAGTCCTCCGGGAGCAGCCTTAGCCCGCTTCTCTGTGCATGTGGGAACCTGAGAGTACTGGGTGGCCTAGCGTCACGACGGGGAATGCGCACCTGGTAACACCCCCTAGTACTGGCTATTGTCTGTTGTGTCCCTAAGCTGTCCCCACCCTCCACAACTGCCTGCCCTAATTCTGATCATCAGGATGAATAATTCTTATCCAAGATAGATTTTCATATAATATGGCTTTTATCAACGATGTCATGAAGTTGGAGGGAATTAAATAGTACAACGTACCAATGCACACTGGGAAAGTGGAATTCAGAACCTGAAGTTGGGGGGGATAGGGTCACATTTAAGGCAATGATCTACATTCACAGCTCTGGCCTCTCTGCAGACAGGTCTCAGGGACTTCATCCTGCCGGCCTAGCCCTCACATTGGAAAGTGTCCCAGGGAAGCTACTATCCAGCTCTCACCTGTTCACGTCCCGCACTCCTTGCTTGTTACTGCCTGCTGGACCTTGTGAAGACAGCCCCTGGTCTTTTCTCCCCACGACTGTGAAATCTTGAGAAGGTGGATGGTGCTGCTTGGAGCACACAGGCAAGCCAAGCACAGCCACTCTGCTTCCGAAGTCCTGAGAGATGGGGGCAGTATTTACTGCTTTTCTGTTGCGGCTTTCCTCTCAAGCATGTTGTTACAGGATGTGACAGTTGGGTGTAATGGGACCGTTCTCTCTCCTTTTCAGCAGTTCCCAAAGCAATACACGGCAATGACTCACATATAACAAACTAAGGTGGATCTGGTCAGGTCTCGTACATGTTTATCACAGTCTCTGTGCACTGAGGAGGAGAAGTGGGCACGAAAGTCCCACCCCTAACTAAGAAGCTATTTGCAGCTGATACATGGGAAAGAAAATATTGGTTTTCTCCAACGGAGTGGACTGGGTATATTTAACCGCACTCCTGGGCAGGCCCCATGCTCAGGAGCAGTTGACCAATACAAACAGACTCCATGTTTCATTTGTGCTTTTTGTTGTTGTTTGGTGGTGGTGGTGGTATGTCTTGGTGGTTTTTTGTTTTTTTGTTTTGTCCTTTGGGTTTTAGTTTTTCTTGTTGGGGATGTTGAGAGGAAAGGAGGGAGAGGTGAAGAGGACCTATAGAGGACTTCAGGAAGGAAAAAGAATATAATCAAAATATATTATATAAAAATCTTTAAAATAATGTTTAACCATCTTGTACAATACAGGAATTTCTAGAGGCATCACCATCCCTGACTTCAAGCTCTACTATAGAGCTATAGTAATAAAAAAAAGCTTGATATTGGCATAAAAACAGGCATGTGGATCGATAGAATCAAATCAAAAATGCTGACATAAATTCACAACCTATTAATACTTGATTTTTGATAAAGTAGCCAAAATTATACAATGGAATAAGAAACCATCTTCAACAAATGGCACTGGCATAACTGGATGTCAACATGTAAGGAAAACAAATAAATCCATATCTATTGCCCTTCACAAAACTCAAGTTCATGTAGATCAAAGGCCTCAAGACAAATCCAACCACACTAAACCTGATAGAATAGAAAATGGAGTTAATCTCTAGTGCCTTGGCACAGTAGACCACCTCCTAAATATAACACCAATAGCACAGACACTGAGATTGGCAATTGATAAATGGGACCTCCTGAAACTGAGAAGCTTCTGTAAGGCAAAGGACACTGTCATAAGACAAAATGACAGCCTCTGAGTGGAAAAAGATCCTCACCAACCCCACATCTGACAGAGGGCTGATCTACAAAATATATAAAGAACTCAAGAAGCTAAACATTAAAATATCGAATAATCCGATTAAAAAATGGGGTACAGATCTAAACAGAGAATTCTCAACAGAAGAATCTCAAATGGCCAAGAGACACTTAAAGAACATCTTTAGTCATCAGGGAAATGCAAATCAAAATGTTTCTGAGATTCCATCTTACACCTGTCAGAATGGCCAATATCAAAAATACTGATGACAGCTTATGCTGGAGAGAATGTGGAGCAAGGGAACATTCTTCCTCTGCTGGTGGGAATGCAAACTTGTACAGCTACTTTAAAAATCAGTATGGCTATTTCTTAGAAAACTGGGAATCAATCTACCTCAAGACACAGCTATAACAATCTTGGGCATATACCCAAAGGATGTGCAATCATAACACAAGGATACTTGCTCAACTAAGTTCATAACAACATCATTTGTAATAGCCAGAACCTGGAAACAACTTAGATGCCTCTCTACCAAAGAATGGATAGGGGGAAATGTGGTACATTTACAAAATGGAGTACTACTCAGCTATAAAAGATACTCTCATGAAATTTGCGGGCAAGTGGATAGAACTAGAAAAAATCATCCTGAGTGAGGTAACCCAGACCCAGAAAGACAAACATGATATGCACTCACTTATAGATGTTATTAGGAGTAAAGTATAGGATAACCAACCTACAATCCACAGCCCCAGAGAGGCTAGATAACAAGGAAAACCCAAAGAGGGATGCATGGATTTCCCTGGGAAGGGGAAGTAGAAAAGATCTTCTGAGTAAACTGGGGGCAGGGCATGGGAAGATGGAGGAATGGATACTAGAGGAAGCAGGTTGGACAGGCAGGGTGCAGGAGATGGGTTGGAAGCAGGATGGAGGGGAGAGTAAAAAAAGAGACACCTTGATAGGGCAGTCCTTTTCGGAGTTGGTTGTAGTAATAAGGGTGAGGGGCTGCATCCCCAGCACCCCGCTGCCTGCAAGGCTAGCTTTACCCGAAATAATTACACAGGCGCTGTATTCTTTTAATCACTGCTTGGCCCATTTCTATCTAGCCTCTTCTAGGCTAACTCTCGCACCTGGACTAGCCCATCTCTAATAATCTGCTGTAGCCCACAAGGTCGCTTACCAGGGAGATTCTAGCCTACGTCCATCCTGGGTGGGAGCTTCATCGCGTGTGCCTCAGAGAGCAGAGCTCTCGCCTCTGCCCGCAAGAGTGGAGCATCGTGTCTCTCTGAGGCATCTGCCCCCAAGAGGAGAGAGCTCTGGAGTCTGAGCTCACTTCCTCTTCCTCCCAGCATTCTGTCTGTTTACTCCACCCACCTATGTTCTAACCTATCAGGGCAAGCAGCTTCTTTGTTTAATTAACCAATGGCCTTCCTCCATCAGTTGGTGCCAAGGAAACCCCCAGGAACTCACAAGGATGACCCCAACTAAGACTCCCAGCAATAATGGAGAGGTGCATGAACTGGCCATCTACTGCAAGCAGACTGATGACTTCCCTAATTGCCATCAGAGATACTCTATCCATTAGCTGATAGAAGCAGAGGCAGAGATCCACAGACAAGCACAGGGTAAGAGTCTTGCAGAAGGAAAAGGAGGAAGGATTGTTCCAGCCAGGGAATCATGATGGGGGAACCCACAGAGACAGCTGGCCTGAGCTTCCAGGAGCTCATGGACACTGGACCAGCAGTCCGAAACCTACATGGAACCAGCCTTGGCCCTCTGCATGTGTGTGACACCTGTGTAGCTTGGTCTCTTAGTAAGTTTCTAACAGAGCAGGACCTCTCCCTGGTGCTTAGCTGGCTTTTGGTAACCTGTTCCTCATGTGTGCACACCTGACCTTGCCTCAAGAGTAGGAGCTCTGGTTTCGCTTCAACTTCACAGGCCATGCTTTGTGCATGCCCATGGGAAGCCTGCTCCTTTACGAATGGAGATGGAGGAGGAGTGGATGGGGAGGGGTAGATAGGAAAAGGAAGGGGGTGAGAGGAGAGAAGGGAAGGGAAACTGGTGGTAAAATAAATGAAAAATTTAAATAAAAAAGGAAAGAAAAATAATATTTAAATATAATTAAAAAAAGAAATAAAGTAAAGTGGGAGAAACCAAACCTGAACTTGTGAAGCAGATCTCGGGAAATCTGGATGGATTTCTGCCTAAGAGATGAGAGAGGCTGAAAGAGTTCCCGGCCGGATATCTGGCTACTGTTAAGAGGCTGAGAGTGTGATGTGAACCCCAACCATTTTAGCTCCAAGGAAAGATACTGCAATGGGGACAAAAAAAAAAATCTGAATTGAGAAAAGTCTGGCTCATGATGAGAAATGCAATAGCTAGCCACCAGACCAGGGCTGATGGTTCAGAGAGCCTGAGAGACTGATAGAGATGAAGCTAATAGTCTTAGTCAGAGACACCAACATCAAGAGATACTGAGGTCTTGCAAGCCACCCAAAACAGAGTGAACTGACATTAATACTTATCAAGAGCAGGAAGGTTTGGTGCCCCTCCCAACACTTAGCCCAAAGAGCATTTTCCTGCTTCTTCCAGCTCCCTACTACCGGCCATGTAGGTGCTCAAGGAGACCAAGCCTCTAGCGAGTGGGGGAGGGATATAAGGAACTAAAGAAGCTAATGAACTCTAGTCTTGGTCCTAGAGGAGGAAGAAGGCTCTGACCCTAAAGCTTGATTCTCAGTACATAGTAGAGGACTTCCTTTTGTGGCACTTCCGGGGGAATCCAAGGCATTATACAAGCTGGAAGAGAACACTAACCCTAAACTACATCCCCAGCCCAGGGCTGGACCTTTAAAACCCTGATGTGGGAGGGGGTGCAAAGCAGAGCTACTAACAGACCAATTTTAAGGAATGTGGAAAGTGGGGTGGTTTGAATGAGAAATGTCCCCTTTGACTCTGGTATTTGAACACATGGTCCCCATTGGTGGCGCTGCTGGGGAGGTTGTGGAACTTTTGGAAGGCGCAGCTTTGTCTTCTGTCCATTTGCCTACCTAAGGTGTTATGTTCCCAAGGCAAAAAGTGGGACTAAACCCGAATTTCAGGGGTTCTTTCACTTCTCCAAATGAAGTCATCTAGAACAGGAAAGCAGAGCTTCCAGAGCCACCTCAGCAGAGTCCTCGCAGCAGGGACCAGGGAACCAAGGTGCAGTGAGGCCGAACAGAGGCCAAGCTCCGTTTTCCACAGAAGGGTTGCCAAGCTGTTGCTGACCAGTTTCCTCAACTAGAAAAGCTGTCCAAAAGTGTATTTTGTTTTTGTTTGTTTGTTTTTGTTTTAAAAATATGCTTCGAGTCATCGGAGAGCTTCCAGAGCAACGGAAATGCAAGAGGCCCAGACAGGAAGCCAAGGTTCTTCTGGCACTCCCCCTGTCCTTGGAGCAAGCAAGCAATGGCTTGGAGGCTGAGAATCTGAGGTGAGAGTAGCAGCTGAGAAACTGAGCTGTGATTTTATAGTACTGGGGAGGCGGTGGGGAGAGCGATGAAGGAGCCAGGTCCCCTTATGTACACTTAGTGGGACCCCTAAAGGGCTACACTGTAGTGGAATTTCATTTGTACTTTATTAAATAGAACTTACCTGAGGATAAGGGAAATAAAACAGCCACACTGATCAGCCTTACAGATCAGGCAGCAATAACACACACCTTTAATCCCAGTAGCCACACTAGCTTGCCATAGAAACTGGGCAGTAGTGGTGCACGCCTTTAACCCCAGAACTAGAGAGGATTATAAAACAGGAGGAGACAGCTCTCAGTCTCGGTCTTATTCTGAGATTCCTGGAGGCAGGATCGCCATTTTGGACTGAGGCAGAGGTAAGAGCCAGTGGCTGCATGTTTTGCTTTTCTGACCTTCAGGTTGAACCCCAGTATCTGTCTCTGAGTTTTAATTAGTCGTGCTTTACTACAGACTGAGAGCAGGGGTGACCTGGGAGTAGACCAGCCTCACCAAGCTGAAGCTCAGCTTCTCATTGGCTCCATCCCTAAGTGGACCAAGATCGTCCCATGCCATAATAAATACACTGACTGCTAGAAACAGCAGTTGTTCTCTCTGGAGGAAGGCAGAATCATCCAGAAGATGTGAGGGAATCCTGCTCAAAACAGTTATCGCTAATGATTCTTTACATGAAGAAAACAATGTGACAACCAGAAGAGGGCATCAGAGCCCCTGGAGCTGGAGTTACAGGCAGCTGTGGGCTGGCAGATGTGGGTGCTGAGAACAATCTCAGGTACTCTGTAAGAGAAGGGAGTGCTCTTAACTGATGAGAAGCCATCTCTTCGGAACCATAAATCGGCTTCTTACAAAGCCTCGTGTGAGGTAATTTTCTCCAGGTCTTTATTTTATATTTTGCACTTTCTTAAAAAATGTTTGAAGTTGGTATACAAAGCAATGGGTTCCATTGTGGCATTTTCATTCTTTGTTCTAATCTCCCTTATGGCTGATTCTTTGTACCAACCATCACCACTGCTAGGGTCTCTAATCTAAATGATTGTGAATATAAAATTGAATCTGTTTTTAATGTATGATTGACAAAAAAGAAAACAGTTGTTGAGGGGCAAATGGCTCAGCAGTTAAAGGTGCTTGTGGCCAAGCCTGATAACTGGAGTTTGATTCCTGGGGTCCACATACATACACACAAAATAAAATAATAAAATGTACTTAAAAGAACACTTTTTAAGAACATGAACTTTGAGTTTATTGTACAGTAGAATAGCAAATTTTTAAATTATAAATGTACATTCCACAGTGTGATGAAGACAAGAGTGAAATGGATCACAATTATCTTTATCCACTTCATAGACATATTAACATGTGGTCTCTGCTATTTATTGCTTCTGCGAAGTCCTGGCTTTTTTCTTTCTCTGGAAGCCAACTTACAAATTATCAATGATTCCACACATTTTACTGTACCTTGCTTTTTATGTAACTCCAAATGCCAAACCATGAAGTTAAGGAACACAGGCATTCTGATGATTCATATTTCTCTTTTCTTTGAAGTCAGACATGCTACTGTGGTCAGGAATGAATGAGTCTCCGGTTAAGAACTGCAAGCCATGCTTTTGATTTCATTCTGTTCTGGTGTTTGGATAATTATTTAATTTTTTTTAGGTATTTTTTTTGGTTTTTCGAGACAGGGTTTCTCTGTGGCTTTGGAGCCTGTCCTGGAACTAGCTCTGTAGACCAGGCTGGTCTCGAACTCACAGAGATCCGCCTGCCTCTGCCTCCTGAGTGCTGGGATTAAAGGCGTGCGCCACCACCGCCCGGCTTTTTAGGTATTTTGAAAACTCTAAAAACTCTTGGATCCCTGATTTGCCAAATATCATGATCCAGAGGTCAGACAAAGTCAAGGCCACCACTAAATATTTCCACTATCTTGAAGCTACTAATTATTTTAAAGTGCATTAGTCAGAGCAAATATTAAGCACCGTCATTTAAAAACCCACTAACTGTGATTCTCCAGCATCATCAAAGTCTTGTGAAAATAACCAGACACAGCAGATGGGGTCTCTATGCTGTCTCTTATGATTTTTTTAGAGTGCTTTTCCTGGTGACTAAACAGACTAGCTGGTCTGTACGTCAAATGATTTCAGACACGCTCACATGTCATCATCGTACGGATGCTCAGTAGCTGTGAAAGCAACCATTTATAAAGAGCTAAGACGGCTGAGTCACCCTTCCTCAGTCTGCTTCCTCGCAGAGCATGGGATGGAATACAGCATTGTGGGACATTTGTAGACTGTGTGACGATGTGTTGTTGTGAACCATTTTAATAAAAACCTGAACAGCCAATAGCTAAGCAGGAGAGGTTAGGTGGGACTTCCAGGCAGAGAGAGGAACTCAGGGGGATGCATCTAGACAGACAGGTGTGCATTTTCAGAGACAGTGGGTGATTTATTAGAGAGAGAGATGAGAAATTTTGTTAAGCTGGGAGCTGGTGTCCCTAGCTCTGAACTGAAGCTCACTGACTTTCTGGATTCGGACTGAAGACGATCACACACTGGGCCGCCTGCTGACCCGAGCAAGGGCATCGCTGATAACATCGAGGTCATACCGCAACTCATTCACAGCGCTGGTTATGCTCTTGGTGTCTCTCAGAACCTGAACACTCTGAGTATACGGATTGTACTTCACTCCAAATGGGCGCTTCATGGTTTTGGTAAATTCTCTATTTAAGACAACAAGTAAAGGAGTGTTAATTTCTATGAGTGTGAGTGACAAAACCCTAACAGAGGACAGAAGACCTGGTCACACACCACACACACACACACACACACACACACACACACACACACACACACCTGCTTTCTCTGTCTTGACATCAGTGACCTCAACACCTGTGGCCTTGGGGAAAGCTCAATCCCTCCTTCTCCCTCTCCCTCTTCCCTCTCTCCATTCTCCCATACTGAGCACTAATCCTATGTCTCATTTCACGGAAGTGGTCTATAGCCCATCTCTTGACCTCTTGACTTCACTAAGGGCATCACCCACAGTAGCTTTATCTGCCAGTATGTTAGAAGATAATGGCAATACTGAGCCACAAAATAAGACACTCCTCAGGTATGCTTTACATAATAAAAAGAGGGGACAGGATGGGGAGGAGGGAGAGAGAGACCTAACTTCCCATACTTGTGTGATTTTTTTTCAGCTTAGGTTTCTAGCTTTCTCTCAAGTGGCTTTAATCCCCCCACCCTTTCCTCATGGTTTAAAATCTGTCTCCTTTATCAACTCAACATTCGAACCTCTTCCTTAGTACCCTACAGAACAATCATGCTCAAAACCCCAAAGGATAACTGCACAGCTTGGACCAAGTGTACATGCTTGGGTACTAGAATCCAGGCTCCCATCCATCTGGTCTCCTCAGTGGGGACCACTGCAGCTTTGCCTAAGGATGCCATCTGTGCTAGAGAAAGCACAGCTGCTATTGTTATTTGATTTTGTGCATAGCAAGCTCCTGGAAGATAAGCATGGTCTTCAGCCCTGCAATCCCCTGTCCTCACAGTGTGGCTTCCTGACTTCCTCAATTGCATGCTATTTTCTGGATCCTGCTTCCACAGCCACTTCCTCCCCACTACATCTATCTTAGTCCAGATTTTACTTTTGCCTGGAGTTCAAAAGTATCTGAAGTGGCTGTGTTCCAGCTCTCCCCACATGACAGCATGCTTACCTGATGATGAGGCAGGAGATCTGATTGCAATAAAATAGCCCCATACATTTCTATCACTATTTCTTTCTCCATGCCATTTCAGCCTAAAACCTGACACGTCTCAGTTCTAGCTAGTCTTCCATCTGTCTCACTTGCCTCCAAGATTTCTGTGCTTCTCAAGGCTGGAGAGGAGACCAATGGAGGAAAGAGTGTTTCCTCTCTGTCTCTATTCTCCACACTTCCCTATTTCTCAGTATTGTGTCTATAGTTACTTGTCCATGCTGAACTATAAATTCTGCTGGGAAGGAATGGGGAGGAGCCAGTCTCTCAATGTATCCCATTCCATATGCAACTACTTAATATATGATATTCAACCTATTCTAAACAGATATGTCTTAGGTAGAAAGCTCCTGGTGGGCATCCAATTACCTACTTGCTTATACCTGTGATTATTGTATCTTTGGACATTATTTTTGCAGCAAATGGAAGCTTGAGGGGGATAGATTTTACCTCATCTTCTCCTGTGCGTCTTCAAAGCTCTCAGATACAAAGTAGACATCCTGGAAGGTTGTGATGAGACGCTCCTGCTTGCAGGCAACCTTGGGATCAAAGGGCTTAACTTTGGCACGTCCAGAAAGCGCATGCTGGGGGACAAAGCATGGTGATCAAATACTGCCTCTATCTCCACAGAATTCAGGACTGCAGCAACTGACACACCTCTGATCTGAGTTATGCAAGGGACCTGTCTGCAACCCCAGACTGACTCACTACGTTTCTGCTTCATCCAGTCTAACCCAAAAGACGCTTGCTGTCCCCCACAAATGACTCAAAACCATCTCAAGGGTTTTATTTTTAACTTTCTTCACCACATAGGAGGAACCCAAGTGTCTTTATTTATTCGTTTATTTATGTATGCATTATGACACCTACTGTCTACCTGCACTAGTCACGTTCACACTTCTACCCATCACCACAGAGCAGCCTCCTTTAGCACAGTACCTTGGACAGCGCTTGTCCCAAGGCTCACTGCCCAGAGCTCTCCTTGCTCTCTTAGGCAACCAGGTCTCACCTCCCTACTTGGTTCAGAATTTAGTGCTTGCATCCCAGAAATTTGTTTAAAGCTTTAAAACACTTTCTACTTAAAAGACACATTTTTTTTCTAGAAATTTGCCATAGTAAAGGCTTGTCAGATGTAAGCTCTGCCTCCAGACATGTTGAATGTATTGGTGGACACAGTTATGTGCAAAGACCGATGTCTCTTACTTTGAGCTCGCTGATGGAAGAAAGCAAGCCGGCGCCAAAGACTCTCAGCTGTCCATCTTGTTTGCACAGACCAAACTCCACAGTGAAAAAGTAGCACTGCAAAAGGATGCCAACATCACACTCACACCCTGAACATCTCACTCTAAAGAAATTCCAGTTCTTAGTCACCGGCCCAAAGTACACCCAGAATCAAGCCCAAGACTTCCAGCCTAGGCCCCAAGTGTTTCCACAATCTGGCCCTGATGTGCACCAGGACTTTCTAAACTTGGGGTAAAGACTCTAATACAGGGTTGAAAATTACTGAGGAGTTCAAAGATCTCTCTGTGTGTATGTGTTACCCCTAGTTATACTGACCATATTAACGTTAAAACCAAGAAACAATTAAGGTGCTTAAAAATCTGTTTTAAATGTGGTAAACCCACTGTGTGACTACATAAGTAACACTTAACGAAAGTATATTTTACAAAACAAAAAGTAACAAAAGACTAGCATTTTTTATAATTGTTATTCATCTTTTAAATTTATTTTGATTATTTTTACCTATGTATATGTGTATGGGTACCTATAAAGGCCAGAAGAGGGCATGGGATCCCCTGGAGCTGAAGTAGTAGGAAGAATGCTCCCAACTATGTAGCTAATATCCTTTTAACTTTAATTTAATTTCTTTTACATTTATTTGCATGTGTGTGTATGCACACATTCATGCACACACACACACATGCCTCTGAAAGGTCAGAGGACACCTATGGGGCTAGTTCCTTCCTTCCACCATGGGATGAAACTCAGGTCATCAGGCTTGGGGGCACTGAGCATCTCACTGACCCTGGTTTTAATTCTTGACAATTACAATCCTATGGATTCATAGTGTGGAGGGACTGAGTTAGCTAAACCCATCTGTTCACGTCTTGTCCGTGTCTGGCTAGACAGTATTTAATGTCTGATAGGGAGGCAGATGGATTGCCATATCTGCTTCTGTATTTGGTTCAAGTATATGAACAGCTTTAGGCAGTTATGCAGTTAGAAAAGGGCAGGCATTTAGCTCCCCTCTTCAAAGAAATGTGCATATTCTTTAACTATCTCACTCAGCATATGGTAGTCACTTAAAGTTAAGACCCAATGTGATATCTGAGCCCTGTCTGTCACATTAAAAATACACTATGTGTCTTTTACTTATGAATAATTTTGTCCTTAAGTACTCCACAAAAAGTCTCAGGGACGCCCAACATCCCTAAACCACAAATTCATAACCCTTCTCCACTTCAGGTATCTCCCAGTGGTGCCAAGCCTATATTCATCTGTCTTAAGCCTCATCCTAAAATGTTCTTCCTTCCCTGGTTCATAAGACATCACTCATTTTTAAAAAATATTTATTTATTTATTTATTTATTTATTATACAATATTCTGTCTGTGTGTATGCCTGAAGGCCAGAAGAGGGCACCAGATCTCATTACAGATGGTTGTGAGCCACCATGTGGTTGCTGGGAATTGAACTCAGGACCTCTGGAAAAGCAGGCAATGCTCTTAACCTCTGAGCCATCTCTCCAGCCCCATCACTCATTTTTTTAATCTAAAAATTAGTATATTAAATCAATCTTGTGCTTTTCTGTCTTGTTTTAATGTTGTGTTTCTTTTGGAGAAATCTTAAATTTTTATAACTTCATTTAACTTATTTAAATTATAAGCATTTAAAGCAAAAACAAATTTTCTAATGGCTACCTTGAACATGGACTTCAAATTACCCAAATACTCCCAACCACACCCAGTGGAGAATACTGGACTATACAGCATTTTCCAGATATATACCGTTGCCAGTTTTTGAACAGTTTCCTCTGAAGCTCCAAGAGAAGCCAGGCCAATTTCTTGGGAGAATTGAGCAAAACTGGGTTCAGCCAAGAGAGGAACATGACCTAAGAGTTCATGGCAGGTATCTCTGAAACAGAGACACAATCCGTCACACTGTGATGCTTGGCACAAATGCATAAACTACTGTTGAATCCAACCCAAAGTCAACCTTGCTCTTACTCTAGTTGATCAGGAGTGATAGATCATAAGGGATATTAACTGAATACAGAAATGTCATTGGTTCCAAATCTTGTCTTCTCAACATGCTTCCTCTGACATCTCAAGTCCCCCACTTAAATCTATTCTCTAGTGCCACGCTTCCTCAATAAAGGCCCTATCTGATCACACTTCCCAAAGCAACTCCCATATACATGCCTGTATCCTTTCTTTCCTAGTTTTATTTTTCCCCCATGGCACACGCCATCATCTGACATGAAACATACTACATTTACTTATTTATCATTTGTACATTTCCCAAAATAAAACTTTATGAAGACAATAATTTTATCTGATTTTTACACCCTTTGTGCACAGGACTGTACCTGGCATCTAACGATTTGTCAATTAACATAATAATAATTATTAATATTACTAATAACTGGTTGTTATGAAGTATGCTTTAATGCCAGTCACTATCCTAAAGGCTTGACATATGCTGCTTCACTGAACACTTACAAGATGCTTTGTGAAGTGGGCACCATTACTATAAACTACTTGATGAATGAATGACTTGAGTACTTACGGCTCTGGAGTATAGAGGGGATCTGAACTGTGTCTCACATACTGAGTGCAGTGAAAGACTCGAAAGGCTAACCCTGACAAGAAGTCTCTCGGTGAGAGGTAACCAGCCACAGGGCGGATGGAAAACCCTGTACATTCTGCAGAACAAAGGAGAAAACAGAAAACGTTTACCTCAGCCACAGACCACTGACATTGGCCAGTGGCACCAGGTAGCATCTCCAAGGGGGTGTGGAAACTAAAACGTAGCCTGTGTGTACTATGGTAAGCTAAGCATTATTAAGCACATCCCACAAACAGGCAGTGATCCTTTTACATACCACACCTTCTTGCACGCTTACAAAAGGATTTTTTCCTTTGCTGTAAAAGGTATACAACACTTAATAATATGCTCTAAGAGCACAGGAGATGATAAAGGTGAAACACGAATTCAGTAGGCCTTAGATTACACTTGGTGCCCTCCTTCAAATGTTCAGGGTAGTTTAACTCTTACACACTGACAGTAGAAATTTTACTGGGGCAGTTATTGTGGAAGTTTCTCAAGAAAAAACAAAACAAAACAAAGAATGACCACATGACCCAGGCAGATCATGTGTGGGCATATTTCCAAAGGGCACTGACTCAGCGCACCACAGAGATACTTGTGCATCTGTGTTTACTGCTACACTAGTCACACGGAGTCAGCCTAGATGGCCATCAGCAGTGCAGACACACGGTGGGATCACATCCCAGCATAAAGAAAAATGACATCACAGCATTTGCGGGAAATTGGATGTAACTGGAGTTCATTGTAGTAAGAGTGAGCCAGACTCAGAAAGACAAATACTGAATGTTTTCTCTTATATGCAGAACCTAAATTAAAATCCCCATACGTGTGTGTCTATGTGTGTGCGTGGATGTGTGTGCATGCGCATGTGTATGTGTAGATCATGGAACTGAAAGGGGATTATGAGGGAGGAGAAGGGATCTTAAGGAAGGGGGCGAGGGGGAAGAGAGTATAATGGGATGCATGTGGCATGAAAGCAGAGTCGGCACCGTTCAGAAGAAGGGCAGTATAGGACAATGGCTCCAGACAATGGCATGTAAGCATACAATACCATAATAAAGTCTATTACTTAGTGTGGTGCTTGAGAAATTCATTTTAAAAGTATTTTTTTATCATAGTCATTTTTATTCAAGTGATTTTTAGGCATTTTTATCTTCTATGGTTCTTTTTTATTTCAGATAAGCTGGCTGGTTCTCTTTCACTCAAATGCCAAGATTGTCTTCTCGGTACTAGAAAGGGGGCACTGGGTTTCAGCAGCTGAGGAGACCATTGCGTGCTCTGTCTTGTACCTAACCCTAAACCCTCACAACACTGGCACTCCAGATCCATCCAGATACTCTGTAAGTTTGCCCCCACTCTGATAGGCAGAAAGCCATCCAGTGGAATCTTCTACATTTCTTGATGGAAATGCTCCCTATTGTCCTGCCCAATGGGTCAACAGCCATCTGTCACTACTGAGCACTTAGAACATGGCTGGTGTGGCCAAGGCCCTAATATTTTGATCAAGTACATTTTAATTGTTTACAGTGTAAAAAACAACGTGTGTCCAATGAGCACCATGATGGATGGTATTGGTGTCCTTATCAAGACTTCAAGTGAACTGTCCTCTAATTTTGTTTTCTTTCTTTGACATTTGCCTTTGAAACAGTAAACGGCTCGGAGGCCAGCCCCTCTCCAGACCCCAAGGGAGCAGCTCTCAGTTTCATATCTACAAAATGCTTCCTGCAAGCCTGAGTGAACAACCAGACTCACGCGGTTGTGTGAATCCAGTGAGGACCCCTGCAGTGCTTCTGTACCATGTTTCAAACCTTAGCTTTTCATCAGAAACACATACATTATCCCTGTCCTCATGAAACATTCTGTGTTTCCCTGCTCAGTTCCTTTAGGCTTTTATGCATCGTTTTGAAATAAGGAGAATTAAGGGGTTGAATAAATGGGAAGGTGTTTGTTAACTGTGTAAGAAACTCAGACAACACTTTATGCCAGGAAAAAAAATATTAACAATATGAACCAAAAACATATCTGGGCTGAGGGGTGCAGCTCAGAAATGAGCTCTTGCCTAGCATCCCACAGACCCTGTACTGAGTTCCCAACTGAGATCACCCAGCATCAGAGACCACCCAGCGTCAGAGACGACCCAGCGTCAGAGAGTGCACAGATGCCCTTGTCTCCTATACACAACCCTGAAGGCAGGTACAGAGGTCTGGTACAGACATCCTCGTTGATGAGATCTAACTTTGCAAGGCTGTTTTCACATGACTCTTCTAAATAAGGTCTTCTTTTTATTTAAAAAGGAGTAATATTATATATTAATATAATATAATATTATATATATATAATAATATATATATATTATATGAAACAGATTCTAATTTGTCAATGTTTAAACATTTAGTAAACAGTCCCTACATCTCCAAGTTACCACCCAAAGTATCCAGTCCTCCAGGATGAGTTTAGAAGACTGTGGCCCTTCCATGTAACTAGCATTCACTTCTCACAGACAACACTGTTCCTGCTGAAGAGATCAACACCCTCTTACACAGATCTGTTGGCTACTACCTTTTAGAAAGTTGGAGACATCTTCCAGTTGTGGGATGTTGTCTTCCCGATAGCCACAGCATTTCGAGAGCAGAGGAAGGTTTCTGAGGTACTCCCTGCAGGCGTGGGTCGGGTAGAGTTTGTTCAGCTCTCGGAAGATGGTTCCCCAGGTCTTAATCTCTTCTTCCGTGAATTCAATCTTGGGAATGGGGTCCCCGCTAATGAGATTAAGATAGGGAATTCTGCATTGTAGTTAGATAGTTACACTTAATTGACTTTCTACTTGCTATGCAAACACATCTTATTCCATTATTTTGTTATCTCAAAGTTAGATATGTTGGCTTGTAATATACTTACTGTTTGTAGTTCATAGCCAACTCTGCAAAATACTTTCGTCTTCTACGGTAGACATTGTCTTTGAAGCCCTGATAATTAAAAGTAATTAAGTATTGAAACCAAAAACACTTGAAAATGACATTTAGGAAGCAATTCATTGTTTTGACTGGAGATATCGAAGAACAACACAACTGTTACCACACGTAAACAATGCTTAGAGATACGTGAGCATTTTAATTTTGAGGTCAGTAGTTCCGTGACAGTTTATCATCTCATGGATACAAAGAGAAATAATACTTTTTATACAAAGATGCCACAGTGAGTACAAAGATGAAGGCCGACTACGGAATGCCATCCTAGTTACGTACACAGCTCTTCTCTTGTTCTCCTGATCACTACGGAATGCCATCCTAGCTAGGTACACAGCTCTTCTCTTGTTCTCCTGATCACTACGGAATGCCATCCTAGCTAGGTACACAGCTCTTCTCTTACTTGTTTTCCTGATCACTTGACTGTACCTTCAGTTATGTTTGCCTATGGTCAGAATTGGCAATAAAAAGACTAAGGTGTAATTTGGCAACAGAGAGTCTGCCTAGAACTCTGTAAATAACACTAAAATCAAAATGAATACATAAAATAATGACTTAACTGAACTAAACTTCCCAGCAGTGACCCAAGCTGTGTCCATCATGTGGAGAGAGCAAGGTGGAGGACAGAGGGGTCACAAGAACTTGCCAGAGAAGGAAAACATGCTCAGGATACAAAAAACGCAAGCCACGCCCTGCTTCTGGAACTTGTATGGTGCATGGATGGTGTTGACGACTAGTTCAGGGCCTGCAGATTACAGGGCTGCTCAGGGATTGAGGGCTGACCTCAGAGCTATGTTGGTGTTCTCTTAGACTAACAGCTATACTGAGATACAGCTCAAATGCCATGCGACAGCATTCATAGAAACTAAAAGCCATGATCATAGTTTTTGCTTTTTTTTTTAATTTTTAGACAACATCTCACCGTGTTGCCCAGGCTAACCTTGAAACTTGTAATTCTCAGGCTTGGAAATGGCTGAGACAGCAGGCGTCTGTCACTGTGTCCACCCTTACCCTCTGATTTCATGGGTGTATTCAGGGTCATAGACTATAGCGACTTCAGAAAAATTGTGTCACCCCCAAAAGAAACATCATACTAGCTATCTCTTCCTCACCCCCCTCCCAAACCCATCCTCTGCTGACCAGGGATCTAGTCTCTGCCTCTGATAATTACCTCTTCTAGACACTGCAGGTAAATGGAACCATAAACATGAGGCCTCTTGTAGCTGGCTTCGCTCAAGGCTCACCCATGTTGTATTCCATGCCTGTTTCATTTTGTTTTGTGAGACATATTCTTACTATGTTTCCCAGGCTGACCTAAAACTAGTGCTACTCCTCCTGCCTCAGATTCCCCAAGTTCCCATCTGTTGTGCCTTTGTACAGCCAGTAATAGTCCACGCCTAGCTCTGCCTACCACTCGCTGTCTGTCTGCCCATCAGTTTGATGGACACTGGACTGTGCCTACCATGCTGTGTGGAAGAGGAGAGAAAATGGTCATAGTGAGGCTTCCAGTCTAATGATTTCAAGCATGTGTGTGAGGGTGGCAAGGCTGGAGGCAGGGAAACTACTGAAAGATGTGGCAATCATGATAAATCAGAAACAAATTTAGAAGTATGAAGGAGGCGAACATCCTTAGCAGTAGACAGAGTGTAAAACTGGTACTCACCTTTCTGTTAACATGCCCCGGGGGTTCTCACCTCAGAACCTTTGCTCACATTGTGCCCTGCCCCCAGCCCACTGTCTTTTCTTTCCATCTTTCACCTGCTGAAATCTTTTGGGATCCAGTGGAAATGTCACCTTTCTCTAATGCCTTCAGCCAGAAGCATATGCTCTCTGGTGTATGTTTGACTTGCTAATGTCCTCTGGCACATTTTGTACATTTTATCTTGCAATATGTTAAGACATGCTCGTCCTCAACTAGGCTGCAAGCTTCCTGAGAGTGAGCAGCCCACTTCACTGCAAATAGCTACTTGGTAGATTGTCTGGAAACCAGATGGGTCCTCTGGAGGCTATCTAAAGTGATGCTACATGGCCACATTCACGCAGCTTAGAAAGCAGGAGGCGCTAATGTGCAGGCCAGATCTGTGACACTCCACAATTGCATTCTCTCTTCTTCCCTCCCTAGAACCCAGAGTCCAGTGCTCTGGTTCCAGCTCTTGAGCTCGTGACTGTGCTGTGAAGTTCTCCAAGGAAACAACTTCTCGGGTCACCAACCGCCTAATCAGTCAAACTGGGCATCATGGTGGTAGGGGTTTTTCTGACCCCCTTTAGCGCATGTCAAACACCCAGGCCTGTTTCAGCAGGAGCTGACTACAGACACACTTAGCTGCACGGCTCTGGGCATGGCTTTATAACGGAATGCTGGAAACAGGGCAGATCTCGGAGCCAGTGAACTGGATTCTTTCCTGTCTGCTGGCCCAGTGCTACCTCTGGGGTGAGCTGCTCCTGCTCCCTGAAATCCCAATCCCACAAATTCTATTTAGTTCAGAAAAAGCATTTTCCCACAATCAAGTTGCCCTTGTTATTTGGGGGAAGGAACAGAACAGGGCAATTGAAGTGAGTATAGTCAAAGTATCTTATATATATATGAAATATCACAATGAAACTCAGTATTTTGTATAGTTAATATATGCTACTAACTTGTCTGAAAAACAGTAGTTACCCCTAGTCCTTGGGAAATGACTTGGCCTTTAAGAGAACGACTGTTCTCGAGGATCCAGGATTTGGTTCCCAGTACACACATGGTGTCTCACAACCATGCATAACTCAAGTTCCAGAGGATTCAGTGCCCTCTTCTGGCTTCCAAGGACACTTCAGGCACATACATACATGCAGGGAAACCCCCCCCCACACACACACACACATAAAACTATAATAAATAAATCAATGTTTAAAGTTTTTAAATTGTCCTTAATGTTTTAGTTTGCCTTAAAGTATTTTTACCGAAGTGTTTTACAAAGATAACTTACAGGATGGTCTGCATCGAGTTCCGACCCATACATCAGCACTCTGTTGGCACAGAAGTCCAGGTCAGAAATCTTCTTTGGGAACCAAGGAACAGTCTCCATAACTGCAAAATAAAATCCCAAAGCCACCGAGGTTTGAGGAGATAATCTTAACCAAAGAGACATTCAGGAAAGTGCAGTTGGGTGAGACTTGTATATTGATGAAAAATGAATACAACAAGTGAACTGCTCTATTCATAGGAATTATGTTTTAATTAAACTCATTAGCTTTACTTTCTAAAAAAAAATTAATCTTCAGGCTGATTTCCCAAGTGCTAAAGAATACTGTTCTTAAGCAACAAACCAAATGTTTAAATGTTTTAACTCACTTACATAATCGTCCTATGAAGGCAGGCTAGATAATGCAACTCTACAGACCAGCATGCAAGTCCTGGAAAGGCTTTTAATAGCAGTGTTTGTTTGGAGTAGGGTATCATGTCCAAATATCTAATATCTAGATTTAAAAAAATTGCCAGAGGTGGTGGCGCACGCCTTTAAACCCAGCACTCTGGATCCAGAGGCAGGAAGATCTCTATGAGTTAGAGGCCAGTCTGGTCTACAGAGCGAGTTATAGGACACAGGGCTACACAAAGAAACCCTGTCTTGAAAAGTTTTTATTGAACTATTTTAATTCAGTATATGTGTGTGTATGCATGCCTACATATGAGTATTTGGTGCTAAGAAGGCCAGAGGTGTAGGATCCTCTGGAACTGGAGTCCTAAGTTACCAGGTGTGTGTGTGTGTGTGTGTGTGTGTGTGTGTGTGTGTGTGTGTGTGTGTGATCTGACCTGAGTTGGTGTACAGTAAATATCAAAGGAACCATCTAGCATTCTAGAAAACTCTTTGCTGTGTAGGTGAGGTCAGCAGATAACAAGGCAGCCTACCCAAAGCAAGCATGGCCAGTGGGAGGGGGAACATGGAAGTCAGCCCTTCTTCAGTGCTTTGTCCTTTCTGTTTAAGAAGAGAGCTCAGGGACTCAGGGAAGTTGCTCCCTGCCAGCCAGAAATGGAGGTGAATCCAGTTCAACAAGAACATAAAGGCATATGAACAGCAGCCCTGGTCACTTCAAAGATTGTGATGTAATTTGAAGAGACTCTACTGAATCCAAAGTAGCAAAATGAATCCATTTGTCTTTTGTTTTAACTAAGTTATAATGATTTCTTGTCAGAAATGAAGACCTTTGCCTCCGTCTTTTCCATTTGAAATCTTAGAAGGCTCGATCTCACCCGAGCAGGTTTTGGTGGGAACCTGGTCTATAGTGAGTTTCAGATCTCAGATGTCAAACATTGCCAACGTTCCCCCAAATTCAAATAGCCGCTTAATTGTCTGGCACTAAAGGTACCCGAGAGACCCATGAAGAGTGAGGGGAGGGGAGACCAGGGTTGTGGAATCTGGAAGTGCTTGAGGAGCTAAGAGAGAGCATCAACCTCTAGCCCACCCTTCTTGTGTTCAAGGCTCCTTTATCTTCCATCCTCCGTAAAATGCTGCCTCATGATTTCCCCCTAGAATTCTGATTGGTTGCCATTGTGTTTCCTTCACTACCGCATTATGAGGACTTTAAAAAGACAGAGTTGTCTTTGTCTCCTTGTCCTCAAGATGAAGAGGAGGCTGGACAGACATCAAGAGCTTGCTCTTGGAGGTGGAGCTTTGCCTTCTCAAACATACCATCCTCCTTCCCAGCGAGCTGATCTGGGGAATCCACAGAGAGGACAGTGGAGTGGGACTTCAGCAGGGGAAAGATATCATTCAGCTGTTCTCTGCTGATGTCGCAGTCAACAAAAATCTCCAACTCTGAATTCCTTCGATTTGATTTCCGGGACTCGATATGTAACAGGTTCACGTGCTTCTCCTGTGTAAAGCAGAGGGTAAAGACTGGACACACCTGGGTTGCTAATGATCGTTGAGGAGAATACTTTCATTAGCACAAAAACAATTTAACATTTGTCAGAATTTGCCCAAATGGGGGATGAAGGTAGGTTTAGTACTACTAATGGAAAATAATTCCCTGCTGCAACATGTAAGATTAAATGAAAGTGTGAAAACTCATCATACCCTTTAAAAGCCAGTAAAGTGACAACCACAGGAGGCCCTCCATATGGCCAGGGTTGGTTAGAACTCAGATCTAAGCACCAAGTGCTGAGCTGTGATGGTGCATGCCTAGAGTTCCAACACTCAAGAAGTAGAAGAATCCTGAGTTCAAGGTCTTCTTCAAATACATAGTGGTTTTGAGGCTACCCTGGCTACATAGTCTCTCTCTCTCTCTCTCTCTCTCTCTCTCTCTCTCTCTCTCTCTCTCTCTCTCTCTCTGTGTGTGTGTGTGTGTGTGTGTGTCCCTGTGCGTATGTGTGTTCTAAGTACTAAACCCAGGACCTTGTACATTTTACACTCTACCACTAAACTAAATTCCTAGCTCCCATAGTCTCTTTCTCAAAGAAAGTTAAAACATGGGCCAACAAAATGACTCAGTGAGTCAATGTGTTTGCCACCAAGCCTGAGGACCTGAGTTCAAACCCAGGACCCCACAAAGTGGAAGGAGAGAACTGACTCCTCATACCAACCTCCACATTCACACAGCGCCACACGAGAGAGAGAGAGAGAGAGAGAGAGAGAGAGAGAGAGAGAGAGAGAGAGAGAGAGAGAGAGAGAGAGAGAGAGAGAGAGAGAGAGAATATAAACATTTAAGAATAAATAAAAATTTTTTAAAAAAATTCAAACATCAAATTGCCTGGATGAAAGAATCTTGGAGAAATTCAATAAAATTAGTTTTCAGAATGTGATGTTATCGTTACTTTTAAAAAACAGAGGTTTTTTTTGAAAATTTTATGTATGTCAAAATGATATGACAGCCATGGAACCGGTAAAGCAGACTGCTTCTTCCCATCCCTTTCCCTGTCAGTCTGAGATTTGAGTACCACATGTGCAAGCCTCAGGCGACAGCATTTGAGTATCTGAGGAAAAAGCACGTCAGACACAAAAGCCAAACATGGGGACCAATAACCATCTAGCGCCTAGTTGGAGAGCACAAGGAAACACACGCAGCAGGTTTAGATGCACAGATACCCATCAAAGAGACAAAAGTGTGGGTCCAAGCGAACAGAAGCAGTGGCAGTGCACCTGAGGAGGAAACGGAAATGAAGATGGCAGAAGAGAGGCCAAGCTAGGAAACCATGCGGGGCTGGGAAGAAGACTCCGTGGAGAAAGTGTCTGCCATGCTCTGCACCCGAGGCTCTCTGAGAAATCGGGCAGCGTTTAAGAATGTGCCAGGTGTGGTGGCTCACAGCACTCAGGAGGCTGAAGAAGTTCCAGGTCAGTCTAAACTACAGAGCAGAAGACTGGTACTTTCTTTATAATGCAGTATGTCAAGTTTTTAATCATGTACAGAAACCCTAGCAATAAATACAAATGAAAGGTGATGGAAGAAGAAATAAAGGTATATACTTTAGAGGTCCAGAGGTAATTGCAACACAAATAACAATATAAGCCAGGCTTGTTGGTATAGTCATGCAATCCTAGCTACTTGGAAGACTGAGGCGGGGGATCATGGGCTTGAGGGTAGCCTGAATGATGAGAAAACAATTAGACTTTCTCTCAAAATAATAAGTAAACAGAGCTGAGGATACACCTGAGAGACACAGCCCTCACTCAGCATGCTCAAAGTCCTCAGTGTAACTCCTAGTATGTCAATAATTAATAATAATAATATAGTATTAAATTTGGAGAGGAAGGGGTAAAAGAACAAAAGGAGATGGTATCAGTATCATTGTTCACATTGAGAACAAGCTAATTCAAAGTGTAAGGAGGGAACAGTAGCAAAGCTCATCACTAAAGAAGGAAGAGAGCAACAGGTTGAAGAGGTGGCTGAGGCTCTGCCGTGTGGCAGGATCCTTCTCTCATGTTCTTCTAGAGCAGTGTCTGCATGTAAATGTTTAGTCTTTGAATGGCTAACTGATAGTCATGGAGACAACCCTGTTCTATAATGATAGTCAACATTTATTGACCGTTTACTTTGAACAGTTTAACTATCTTAATGACATGAGGTAGGCAGTGTTCTCTCTTATTTTATCAAGACATGCAGAGAGATTAACTTCAATGACCACCCAGTTCATAAGGGTTTTGTATACATGCAGTCTGTTCTAGAACCTGCCCAGCCATGTGGTGTGCAAGCACCATAACATAGCCTGTTTACACAGTTTGTTAGAAATCAATTTTTGGAAAAAAAAAAGAGAGAAATCAATTTTTGTGTTCCTGTGTCCTTAAACTGTGTTAGAGTCTCAAGTGTCAGTGAGGTTACTGTACCTGGTATCTCTCTTAATGTGTGTATGTATGTGAGTGTGTTGTACTTACTAAAGTGCCTAATGTCTGCCTCTTTTTCCAGATCATACTCTCTGTGCAGAAAGGCAGCATGTCTGTTTCTTTTCAGATCCACATGCTTAGTGTAGAGTCCAGTACCCTGCACACAGTAAGTGTTCCAGTAACATGTGTGCTCTGCCTCATTCACCCATATTTCATCAGGAGAACTGTAGAAGAGGGGCTGGGTGATGGCTCGGTGGGTGAAAGTGTCTACCGCACAAGCATGAAGATCTGAGTTTGAATCCCCAATACCCACATAAAAAGCTTGGCACAGCCGCTTGAAGCAATCCCCACACTGTGGGGTTTCAGACGGGAATCTCTGGGGCTTGTTGGCGGCCAGCCTAGATCCAGGCCCAATGAGAGACCCTGTCCCAAAGGAATAAGGCAGAGAATGACAAAGAACAACACGTGGCATCCTCCAGTGGCCTCTGCACATGTGTATATACACCACACACACCTATACCACACACACACACACACACATGCACAGCAAATAAAAAGGAAATTTTAAATAGGAACATTTTAAGGCTCTTAAATGCACATTAGCCCTCAGTCTCCCTATGCTGTGTTGAACACATATTTGAGGACAATGTGTACTAAGGCTCTGAAAGTAGGAAATGACATAACTGCAGAATTCTTGCTACCTTGTCACCTGAAAATATTTAACATATCATTAAACAATATCAGTATTACACAGTTAGGCATTTCATTAGGTGTAAAACATTTTATTTAGTTGAAATCTCTCAAATTTATGCAGTGACTCCTCCCCCATCTCCTTCTTAGCTATCTGTGTCTATTCTTTCCTAGGCTGTTGTATTTCTTACCCATTTCTTAGAACTTTTATATATCGCTCTGAGTGCTGTGCATCAGAGGTGTGCAGAAGAGGACATCAGATCCCCTGGAACTAGAGTTAGAGATAGCTGTGAGCTGCCTGGTGTGGGTGCTAGGAACTGAACCCGGTCTTCCACAAGAACAGAAAGTGATTTTACCTGTTGAGCTGTGTCTCCACTCCCTGAACAACACTTAGGTAAAGTAAGTGGTTAATAAAAAAAAATGGAGTACAGATCTAAACAGAGAACTCTCAACAGAGGAATCTAAAATGGATGAAAGACACTTAAGAAAATGTTCAACATCCTTAATCATCAGAGAAATGCAAATCAAAACAACTCTGAGATTCTATCTTACACCTGTAAGAATGGCCAAGATCAAACACACTGATGACAGCTTATGCTGGAGAGGTTGTGGGGAAAAGGGAACACTCCTGCATTGCTGGTGGGAATGCAAGCTGGTACAGCCCCTTTGGATGTCAGTGTGGCGATTTCTCAGAAAATTAGGAAACAAGCTTCCTCAAGACCCAGCAATATCACTTTTGTGTATATATCCAAAGGATGCTCAAATCATGCCACAAGGACATGTGCTCAACTATGTTCATAGCAGCTTTGTTTGTCATAGCCAGAACCTGGAAACAACCTAAATGCCCCTCGACTGAAGAATGGATAAGGAAAATGTGGTACATTTACACAAAGGAGTACTACACAGCAGAAAAAATAATGACATTTTGAATTTTGCAGGCAAATGGGTGGAGCTAGAAAACATTATTTTGAGTGAGGTAACACAGACACAGAAAGACAATTATCACATGTGCTCACTCATAAGTGGTTTTTAAACATAAAGCAAAGAAAAACAGCCTACAAATCACAATCCCAGAGAACTTAGATAACAATGAGGACACTAAGAGAGACTTACATAGATCTAATATACATGGGAAGTAGAAAGTAGAAAAAGACAAGATCCCCTGCATAAATTGGGAGCATGGGGACCTTTGGAGAGGGTTGGGGGGAGGGGAGAGGCAGGGGAAGAGCAGAGGAAAATGTAGAGCTCAATAAAAATCAATTTTAAAAGAGACTTCTGAAGGCCATCTCTGAAGAACTGACTGAGAGAACCCTACACTCTCAATAGTATTTCAGAGACTGGTTTTCAGATGGGTTTTACCGGAAAGCCATACCTGGAAGATTTTCAGTGCTTTTATGAGTCCTCCGACTTCATTCTTTAATGACAAAATGAGAGTCACTCTGCTCCTTTCCGAGGAACGGTCTTTGTTCTCCTTGTCTTCAATCATGGTGTGTCTGGAGAGGGAAAGCTCAGATGAGGGTTGAGCGCAGAGCTGAACAGCAGGGCAGCAGCGGTGACTTCACCCACCTTCCTGCTCCCATTTTTTTCACCTGCAAAACCCATGGGTCTGACAGGCTTTTTGAGGGATCAGTGGGGCCAGAAAGTGAGACATCCCTTAGCAGAGTGCCCAGAAAGGCAAGGGCACCTGATGGGTGTCAGAACCTTCCATTTTCTTCTTTCTGACCTCGGAGGGCACTGATCAAGCCCTCCAGCCTCTGGCAGTCCCCCTGCTTATTTCAAGCTGCAAACTAAGTCCTCTGTGAAGGTCTACCTTGTCTCCCATCAGAATTTGGGTGGCCTCCCCACCTGCTTCATACATATATGTCTTGTACCCGAAAATGAAGTAAAGCTCCTTCAAAGTGGGGACCAGGCCTTCTGTTTTATTTGTAAACTCAACTAGAACTTTGAAAGACTAACATAGCTTAACATGGTCACACAGCTGTAGGAGGTGAGGACACATGTTGACACTGGGTCTTTGACAGCACACATCCCTCTGCTGTCCTGAACACTTGAGGCCTGGCCTATGTATTCAGGTGGCTGTGCTGACAGCCACATTCCCACAGCACTGTTGATCTGCCTAGCCTAAGGGCATTCATTCAGCAATCCCAAAGCCCTTGCCAGAACCTTATCATTTTCTCTGGTATTTCTTTTCAGGTTTAGCCTTCTACTCCCCTTCAAGCCCCTTTGCGGCCAGGTATAATAAAAGGGAGGGTCACCAGCAAAGGGAGAGGTTTACCTTCAAGGGCAGAAGATCACCCTGGAAGGTAAAGAGTCAGTTTCAATGACAGGGCCTCTGCTCATCTGAATGAAGATGCCCCAGTGTACAGGACCCAGCACCGGAAATAAGATCTGCTAAGAAGGAGGTCAGCTGACCAGTGGCCTCAGCAGAGCATAGTGAAGGGTGTGCACACACCAACTTTTTGCTTCCTTAGCTTCATCAGCAGGACATGACTTATCTAGGAAGCACAGCTGAGGATTTTGAAAGTGTGGGCAATTTGAAGTTAAGATTGAAAGCTCCATGGTTCGGAAAGAACCCCCAGGGATGTTGATTTTCTTCTCCAGATGAGAACTGGGAAAGAAGTGGAGATGGAATACAAATAGGCTTAAGCAAGCACACCGAAGATAAAAGAACCCTCCAGAAAGGCAAGGCGGAGCTGTCTCCCTCCAGATGATTGCAGTGACCTAGGGCAGTAGCTACAACACATGCACAGGTGAACCCCAGTGACCAAGTGTGTGACTCATCCTACAGGCACATCCGGGGCTTGTCCCCTCCACCTCCACTCCAAGATGGCCAGGACACATATCAGTGGGGTTCACTTCACATCTCTGAAAATCAGACAGTTACATTTCATCACGGTTAAGTTTACCTGCACTATAAACAAGCCCCGAGTCTCAAGGAAGGACCTATGCCTCTGCCAGCTGTGACCTGGGACGGGGCACAGAGTGCAGGGGTGGTGCCGAGAGGCCTAGCATCTGAGACTCCCCTTTGGTGGAGCTCCCTTCAAAGAGAGAGAAAGAAAAGAGAGCTACCCTTAAATGGAAAAGAAAGGTTAATGTGTTTGTTTCTGCTGGCAAGGAGTCACACAGACTTGGGTTCCCACTCGGAACCCCCAGATCCAACCTTATTTACCTCACAGGGTTCCCTGTAAAGCCCAAATCCGACAAGGGAAAGAGTCTGCTTCTGGCACATAGAAGATCCTAAAAGATCTGCTGTCCCCCAAAGAAGCTACAAGGAAAGAAGAGGGAACCCCACAGGGGTAGGACTTCCACCCGGCTCCTACTGGAGGTTAGACCTGTCCCTAGCGGGAGACCCCAGAAACGGGTTTCCAGGAAGGAGCCACCCCATCACTCCACTCACCTCAGAGGCACCAGAGTTCAGAGGGTCGCCTGAAGACCAGGGGAGCCGCCTCTTATGAGAGAAGCACATTGTCTGAACAGCCAATGGGTGCCTGGCTCACGGGCCAGCGGCTAATGAGGATGGAGCAGTGCGAATGTGGGCGGGAGCAGCCAGCGCTGACCTGGAGTCTCGGCCGCAGCCCAGGCGCACCTCTCATTCTCAGCTATTCTCCAGGAGTTTTAATTAAGTTAATGTTGACTCATCCTCATCCACAAAAGTCTGAGTAAGATCAAACAATCCGTTTAGAACTTCCCTCCAAACCCCATCACACCTGTTATTGACACAGTGACCTCCCGCGGGCTTGGACCGAGGCTCCAAGATTAGAAACCAGTGCAGGACTGCTCCCCCCCCCCGCCCCCCCGCGCCCCGTGTCTGTGTCTGGCTTATCCCTGAGCTTCTGGGTTAATAACCTGGACCTGCCTCGTCTTTCTCCTAGTGTAGCGCCTTATTCCTTTAGACAGAACAGCCACTGAACTTTTTAGAAGTGCTCAGTACTCCTTCAATTAAAAAAGTTTAGGATGCACACAGATAAAGATACTGTGTTTACTGAAATACTACTCTCCCTGCTATACGAACGTGGCATAAAATCCAAATAGCATTTATCTGTTGATAATCCATTATTAGGCGCTATACTACAGCTCCAAACCGTGGCCCCTCTGTATTCCGGGGGACTGTTCCCAGGATGCTTACAGACTCCAGTGTCTGTAAGCTGTTCCAGTCTTATAAGGAATGTGCTATAGCATGCGTGTATTCTGTAGGCTTTAATCATCTTTAGGTTATTTACAGTACCCAACGCAATTTTACTGCTATGTAAATATGATAGTGTTGCATGGACTAAGGACAAGGAAATAAAGTCTGCAGAAGCAACCCCCAGCCTCCACCCAACCACCTCTTTCAATGCAGGATAAGAGGTGGATGTGTGATTCCTGGGTGAGGAGGGCCAGCTGTATACGCTACACTTCGTATCATAGGGTATTCTCCTGGAAGAGGAGGGCCAGCTGTATACGCAACACTTCATATCATAGGGTATTCTCCTAGATGAGGAGGGCCACCTGCATACACAACACTTAGTATTATAGGGCATTCTCCTGTCCAGATTTTGTAAGTCTGGGTTAAATGGTCAATGCATAAACTAAGTAAAGACATATCCACTCTTTTGAGGGGAGGCTTTTTTTTTTTTTTTGAGATAAGGTCTTATGCTGTATCTGAGGCTGGCCTGGAACTCACTCCATAGCTCAAATTAACCTAGAGCTCTGGCAATGCTCCTGCCTCTCCCTCTCAAGTGCTGCATAAGCCAGCATGTATAGTTGAATATCCACTTTTTTTTGAGGTGTACAATTCTGAGTCTTGACAAACAGTATGTAACCACCATGCAAACAATCAAATATAAAATACAAATAAATAATCCAAAAAGTATTTGCTTGCCTCAAACTTCTCACCACCTGCACCCATTTCCCAGAGGCAATCACCAATCTGATTCTGTCCCTATTATTTTCTCTTCTCTGGAATGAGAAAAATGGATTATTCGGTCTAACCGGGCTTTTGTTCCAGGCACATATCGCAATGCTTTTGAACTTCACGTTGCACATATTATCAGTTGCATTGCTGAATGTGTGTGTGTGTATTGCAGAGTCTGTGTGAGGGGTCAGGCAAGGTCTTTCTTGCTCTGTAACCCAGGCTGGCTTTGAACTTCAAGACACATGGGGAGAAACCGACCAGCTGGGGACAGAGGAAAGAATGTTTTTTATGCTAAAATCTTCACTAACTAGCCCAGTGCCTGGCACAGAGACATGCAGTTTTTTCTCAGTACTTGTCTGTGGGAGGTTGGGCACAGAGGTACGCATCTATAGTCATCACAGCCTGGGACACTGAGGCATCTGACTCCAGTAATTCAAGACCACTATTTACAACATATCAAGGCCTCCATCTCAATGACAGGCCCGAAAGATGGGTCACTCAGAAAAGCACTTACCCTGCAAGTATGGGAACCTAGGTTCAGGTTCCAGAACTCAAGGAAAAACCCAAGTGTTCGGGCACCTGCTCATCATCTCAGCTCCGGGGAGGGAGAGTCAGGAAGATCCCTGGGGTTCCAAATCACAAAACAAACAAACAAATAAATAGATTCTATTTCAGAAAAAACACTGTGGCAGGCTGAGGAGGGGGCTGAGTGGGAAAGCTGTACCGTGATCACAGTGCTTTTGCGGCAGATGGGAGGCAGAGACCAAAGAGCCCTGAAGGCTCATAGGCCCCTATCCTGGTGTATGGACAACACAGAGACCCCCCCCCTCGCATCAAGCAAAGGGGAGAGGAACATAAGCACCCCAGGTTGTCCTTGACCTCCATATGTGCTGTGGTGTATGCATTCCTACACACACATACACACACCATACAAACCTGTGCACACGCGTGCATACACACTATACTAACCTATACACACATAAGCATACACATAGATCATA
>NW_004949112.1:766084-767547 GCF_000317375.1 Microtus ochrogaster
TACACACACATACACACACCATACAAACCTGTGCACACGCGTGCATACACACTATACTAACCTATACACACATAAGCATACACATAGATCATATATACCTGTACACATATGCCACATGCACATACCATACATACCTTACACACACACATACTTGTACATGCATATAAACAAATACATAAAATAAATACAAATAAGTGATAGAACTTAAGTTTCGATAAAAGCAGATATGCCAGGAGTGATGGCACAAGGAAGAAGCAGAAGATGGCAAGTTCCAGGCTAACCTGGTCTCCACAGTGAAAGTCTGCTTGAAAAACAAATACTTTTATCACAGCACTTGTGAAGAGTGGATCCCAGATGCGGGAGGCCCACTTGCCTTCCGAAGTATTACACCAGCTTATATTCCCACTGGACGGGGTCTACGGCCCTTCCATCCTGACCAGTGCGGATACTCTCCTCCATGCCTGCCATGTGGCCAGCAGAGGGGACTCGCTATTCAGCAGCCCTTCGCCATCGCTAGCTGAACTGAGGTCTCATCGTGTCACCTGAGCAGGTCTGTCATACTTTGGGACCCATGGAGCTTCAGACTCACCTGGAGTTAGAGGCTGTGCCCCCTGGGTGACACGCGCATGGGCTCTAGAGATTGTGGATCTTGGTTGCCACCACCAAAACCTTCCACTTGTCTTTAAATTCACTTAAAGTCTTCTGTTCCTCACAACTTAGTTTTTATTGTTTCTATAGTCAAAGCAACCTTTTGATTAGGCCACTGAATGATGGCTGCTGCTTCCAGAGTTACAAATGGGAAGCAGAAAAATACAGGAACAGATTGGGATGATTCCAGGGTAAAGGAGGATTTTAAAAACTGATGCTTCTTAAAAGTAACATAGAGTGGAGCTGGAACACTCCACCAAGAGGAGATGACGGTAGAGGAAACAGAGGGGGTGGCCTCATCAGTTCTGACAGGTCAGCTGGAAAGTCTCCTGACTTTGTAAATCAGACTACCTGAAACACACCTGGAAGACAGCACAGCTCTTCAGGCAAGTGACGCTGAGAAACAAGAGGGTGGCTCCTAGGTAAGACAGGGGCTGTGACAGAGAGACACAGAGGAGAATTCAAAATAGAGTGTATGTTAGGACTGTCAGGAACATGTTCCATACACCTTATTCCAGCTTTTCGTGGGATTATTTCTAATGTTACTGTTAACAGCCCCCATGCCCCTTGGGGGCTGCACAAATGGCTCATCTGGTCAGAGCACTTGCTGTTCTTGCACCTGAGTTTAGTTTCCAGCACCTACATCAGGCAGCTCTACCTGTAACTCCTGGTCATTTTTAAAACTTAAAACTATTTTTTAGCCGGGCGATGGTGGCGCATGCCTTTAATCCCAGCACTCGGGAGGCAGAGGCAGGTGGATCTCTATGAGTTCGAGACCAGCCTGGTCTACAAGAGCTAGTTCCAGGACAGGCTCC
>NW_004949112.1:767655-787909 GCF_000317375.1 Microtus ochrogaster
ACAACACACACACACACTTAAAATTAAATCATTTTTTTTCAATTTAAAAGAACCATGTCTGCTATAAGTATCATATTAACTAAATTTTCCTTTTCACCAGTCTAAAATGGAGGTTCTCTCTTTCTTTGCAGAAATACACACTAATTTTTATTGAATGAGCTACTGCCATTCCCTGGAATGGTTGCATAGTTCTGTTCTCATTTGTAAATCACTTTGCCTTTCTGGGATAAGAGTCATCTTGGTGTGGAATGAGTTCACAATGTCCCACTCCGGAGGGGCATGAGGAGAAGTTAAGACCAGTGAGAATGGGGTATAAGGGTGGATATGGTCAAGATGTGTGTGTGTGTGTGTGTGTGTGTGTGTGTGTGTGTGTGTGTGTGTAATTGCTAGAGGACAAAAAATAGTTTTAAAAGTTCTCCCACCCTTGGCGGGGAGGAGGCAGAAATCCTTAATAAATAAATAAATTAAAAAAAAAGAAAAAAAAAGTTCTCCCACCTTTTTTCTTGCCTTGAGATGAATGGTGTGGGAGGGCCTTCTGTATATGTGTTTCTTTTATTGGCTAATGAATAAAGAAAATGCCTTGGCCTGTGATAGGGCAGAGTAGAGCTCGAAGGGGGAGGGGATTAAACTGAATGCTGGGAGAAAGAAGGTAGACTAATGTGGTTTAATGGTCCAAGATGCCCCAGAAGGTCATTGTGAACACCCCTCCCCCTGCAAAATTACTCTGCCCAACAAAAAGCAGGAAGCAGTTTGGAGAGAACTATGCCCAAATTCCATAAATGATTGTTTATAAATGTTTGTTAATATTTAAAGGGGGATATGAATAATATATAGAAATGAATAATTTGCATTGGTATGGATCTTGTTCTATTGATGCAGGTTTGGGGTCAACATTGTTATATGTATGTTTCTGCTCTTGATTAGGGTATTGTGATTGTGCAGTTCATTTGAAAATATGATGTATAATTAAGAAATATAGGTTAATAGATAATCATCTATAATAGTCAAGTGTGTAGTCATGTGGTAGTTAGGTTTTCTAAATATATAGAGATTTGTTTCAGTTAGATAGGTATTTTTTAAATATTTCAGAGACTTTCAGAATATGGTATTTAAGATGTTTTAAAAACTTAGGATTTTTCATGACAATGAGACATGTCTGCTCCTGGCAGCACCAATTTACTTCAAGAGGATGATGGGCACTGAAGAGGCTCCTTATGGCTCCATTTGGGTAAGAAACTGCTCTTGCCTGGACAGCTTGATGCTATATGTATGAACTGGACATATAGGACCCACAGAGAAATGAATGCTGAACTTGCCAAAAGGTGAGACAATCCTTCAGGGTTTCGGCTTCATGAAAGAGTCTGCTAGATATTCTACAGGAGAAAATGAGTGACAAACTGCCAATATAGGTGGAACTGTCTTTGAAATTTCCTGCTTCATGGAAAAGTCTGCTGGATACTATGGACTTGTGGGCTGAAGATGGATGCCCCAAAAGTACAGAAGAACTTTGGGTGACTGTCCAGGAAGAAAGATGTCTCTGTCAATTCTAGAGCTTTGGAAGTAGCTTACAATGCACTTTCTATTAACTTAGGTAATATTATATCCTTCTGGAGTCTTTGATGGAATTGAAGAATTATAGATATAGTTTTCCTTAGTTATGATAAAAGATAAAGTAGATATAAATATTCTTGCTTGTTACCTGTTTTGTTATATGTAATTTTACTATGTTAAAGTTAAAACATCTGGGCTGGAGAGATAGCTCAGCGTTTAAGAGCATTGCCTGCTCTTCCAAAGGTCCTGAGTTCAATTCCCAGCAACCACATGGTGGGTTACAACCATCTGTAGTGAGGTCTGGTGGCCTCTTCTGGCTTTCAGGCATACGTATAGACAGAATATTGTATACATAATTAATAAATAAATAAATATTAAAAAAGTTAAAACATCCCTTTTATTTTATTTTAAACAGAAAAGGGAAAATGGTATGGGAAGTCCTTCTGTATGTGTGTTGCTTTCATTGGTCAATGAATGAAGAAACTGCCTTGGCCTGTGATAGGGTAGAGTAGAGCTAGGCGGGCGGGGGGGGGGGGGTGGATTAAACTAAATGCTGGGAGAAAGAAGGCAGAGTCAAGAGACGCCATGGAGCCTCCAGAGGAGAAAGACACGAGCTGCTAGCTGAAACCTTGCTGATAGGCCATGAACCTCATGGTAAAATATAAACTAATAGAAATGGGTTAATTTAAGATATAAGAGTAAGCCAGAAATATGCTTAAGTGATTGGCCAAGCAGTGATTTGAATAATATAGTTTCTGAGTGGTTATTTCTAGTCTGGGCAGCCGGGAATGAACAAGCAGCCCCTGCCTACAGATGAAGATGAGGTGGTCTTTCTACAGCATTTTCAATATTTGTACCTCTACCTTAGTGCGAGGTTAGTTAGCTACTATTTTCCCAGAGAGTGATTAAAATGTTTTATGAGGTTCTCTTCTTCCCTCCCTTCCCTTATTCCTTCCTTCCTCTCTCCCTCTGGTCACACTTCTAAACTGTGTGTGTGTGTGACATACCAGGTATGGTAGGACATACCCGTAGTCTCAGTTACTTGGGAAATTGGTGCAAGGTATCTTTGCCTGGTCACTCAAGGCCAGTCTGAGCAACCCAAATGGGGGAGGGGGGTAAAGAGGGAGACAGAGAGAGGAAAAGAAAGTATGTGTATGCATGCATGAGTGAGTATGTGTGTGTGTGTGTGTGTGTGTGTGTGTGTGTGTGTGTGTGTGTGTGTTTCTTTCTCTGCTTTATTGCAAAGGAGGTAGAGAATGTGCGCATATGATTTCTGGGGTGGGGCTCTGAATCACCTGTTTTATGGGTGTCCCATTTAAATATAAAACAAGGTAAAATTTTCCATTTGACTAATATGTGGTAAGTACAGCGAAGGCAGCATTCAATCGTCTCTTTGTTATGTCAACACCATAGAAGCTTATTTCTCTCTCACTCTTGTTCAGCAGTCTCTGAGTGACTCTCCAGAGCTGTTCTTCTCTGTGTGATCTGTAAACTTCCATCTTAGGGTTGTGTCATCTGAATACAGGCATCACCAAAATGGATAGTAATTTTGAGATGTAATACCAGATTTTAGATGCTTCGACATTCCCTGGCTCCACTTAGTCACATTGCCCTCTCTTACTGTAGAAGTGTAAAAGTGTCTTCCCATAAGCCAAGAAGAAGAAGAAGATGAGAAGCAAATATGGAAAGTCCAGAATCATCTCCATAGCAAGTAAAGGTCTTTCCCCATGTGCACCAACAGCACACGGACTCCAAGAAGACCCTGGGGCCCAACACAGCCACTTCATTAGCTGTGAGGCAGCAGGCAGCTTAGCTTTCTGTTTCTCTTTATTGCCTGTATTTCTCTCCCTGTCAGGTGCCTTCGCACAGTGTGCATTAACGTTTTCTTTTGTGATCATCATAAAACTATGAAGGAAAACATTCAGCCTTTAGTAATGGAAATTAGTTCACCCATATCGAGGGCTGCACAGTTTAACTCCGGAAGACAAACACCAGCCGGGAAGAACTTCAAGGTGCAAGTGTTTCCCTCAGTTTACAGATTAAGAGGCGTCAAGTCTAGGACTGGCAGCTATTGTCTCTGGATCGCAGGGAGGCAGAATATCACAATAGAAGGTGTAAGAGAGCCAAGGTGCTCAGTATGGTGGGCTGGGAAGCAAAAGGCAACAGGAAGGAACCGAGGCCAAGACATATTCATCAAAGTGACCCTAGTGACCCAGCTGTCTCCAAGTAGGCCCCACCCTGCCCAGTTCTATTACTTCCCCAAAGTAAATGCAGACTTTTAATCCATTGACGCAGTAAACCACTGACCAGGACAGAGCCCCTGATCTAATCGCCTGTCCCTGATCTAATCGCCTCTGGGCCATTTGCAGCCACACTCTGAGCTCTTCCTAATCTCCTGGGCATTTTTCAATCCAATCAAGTAGACCAATATTAATGATTAATTGGTTTAATTAATTAGGAAAAAGAAAAGGTACAGGGAATGGGAGAAGGGTATACAAATGATCAAAGTACATTATATAGTTACATGAACATATTATAAAAAGACCCATTATTTTGTACAGTAAGTTTTAAGTTATCAACAAGACATTATATTTGACTTTGTTATTATGTATCTTTTTGTTTTATTGTGAATTAGGGATCAAACCCAGGGCCTCACACTTTCCGGGAAAGTTCCAACTAATGAAGAAAATCCCATTCCTGTTTGGACTTTTTATTTGCTTGTTTATTTTTAGTTTCTTACATGTATTTGGTCTATCTTGATCATAGCCACCTTCCATTCCCTCAAATTCCCTCCATCCCAACACATCTTCCAACTTGTGCCCGTCTTCTTTTTAAACATCACCTGTTAGTGCTGTGCATACACACGTGGTTGCGGACCCATTCACTGGGACAGAGGCAACCCACCAGGGGCCACAGCCCTAAAGAAGACTGACTTTCCCTCCCCTAGAGCCAGCAAGTGGCAACAGCTCCTCATTCAGGGGAGGGTCTAGGAGCTCCTCCCACATTTATGCTGGAATTTTTAACCGGAAAGACAGCAAAATTCCTGCTGAATTTTAAGTGTTGAATCATTAAATAGTAAAACGCAGGTGTACAGATAGCACAAGGTGTCCCTCATCACGCAGCACTCAGACCCAGTGAGGTCACTCTCAGGCTGGTCTATTCAGAATTTCCTTAAAAGAAAAGTCTACATTTATTTCTGTATGCCATGTGTGTGCCTGGTGCCCGTGGAGGGCAAAGGATCCCCTGGAACTGGAGTTAAAGATGATTGTGAGCAACTATATGGGTGCTGGGAACCAAACCTGGGTCCTCCGCAAGAGCGGCCAGTGCAGCGCTCTTAATCTGAGGCACCCTGCAGCTCCCCATGAGAATTTAATTCCATGTTACACAGACTGAGAGTCCAATGTCCATATTGTCTTGAGTCTCGAGATTTGGGTCAAAGAAAATTATTTTTAATATTGCAATGTGACTTGTGTTGGCCATTAAGGGAAAAAGAATCCATTTAGATAAAAATGTGTTTTGAAAACAAAACAAGCAAAAGGTCTAAAGTAAAACAGTGTACTCTTCATCTATACAGTAGACTCCTGGGCACACACAGCCTAGTGAGTAAATGGGCTTGGTAATCTCTAAAATCTATTTAGTGTTTTTCATTTAGCAAAGTATCTTTATATTGTTTACATTGGTTCTTAAACTAACAGAGACGGAGAATGGCTGAGTGACCTTCCAAGGCTCTACGTCAGGACAGAAGCTGGAGGCAGCTGCTGTGCCTTAGCTCTGTGATATTTACCCTTTGTGTTACTTCTAAGACAAAAGGGGATTTGAGTTACAGGTGCTTAGTTTAAATTTCTTCATTTAACTGAGGGAAACAAGCCATGCCAGCCCCCCACCCCCAGAAACCATAGCTGTATGCTGTGCTCTTTCAGCCTCTTCTGGCTCTGACATAGTATTGGCCTCCTTGCTTCTCTCAATGCTACAAACTCCTTCAGGGAAAGAACTGAGACAGAGTAGGTTCCAGCACAGTCATGTGAGAGACAGCTCTCAAACCAACAATACCACACGTGTTTGTTCAGAAGGAATACAAAAAAGCACAGGTGCACTTGGGAGAAATGAGGGGACGATGAGGCAAGACATTCTTTTTTTGTTCTTCACCAGGGAGGTTTGGGCACAAAACACATGTTTATAGAACGCACCACAAGATACTAGAAGTCATGTCAGATTTAATCAGAAGAGGGGAAAGTGGGTGATGGGAGAGGTCAGGCTGAGACAAACTTTCTGGAGTGCACCAGATCCAGATCTATAAAATCCCCTCCCTAGAAGGACTATCATCATCACATGATGCGCCTGGCAAGTGCTTGCGTCTGATAACACCCAGGGGTTTTGTGGGGAGATCTAGGCACAAATCTATACACCAGAGTTCAGATCCAAATCTACTCCCCGCTGTCACACACAAGCGAGTACGATAACCTTCACAGGATGTCTTCAGCAAGTTCTCATGGCAGATAACATCTCATGGCTTTACTGAGAAGGAGAGCTAGGGACAAACTTGCTTAAATATAATGCATGCTTCATTTCTTAGTAGTTTTTAAAAAATGTAACTGAAAATCATGTTTTTCATGTGAGCATTTTTGCTCCATCAATCACCCCTCTCCCAAATGATGGTCATTCCAAACTCATTGAGAAATTAGCCTAAATTAGTCATGACAAAGCCTCCCATTCGCTCTGTATTGCGGTTGCCTAAAAACACATGAATGGGAAGGCTTCCAAGGCTTCTCTCTAGCCCCAGAAACATTTGTCTCAGTGTGCTGCAGAGTTTTCAAAATTCAGACTAAAGAATACAATGATTGCTTCATTTTTAGTTTTGTAGGGTGTGTAGGCTTTGTTAACTTTGTGTTTTGAATCTTACAGACCCCTCCTAATATTCCCAAGATAGTTTTATAGGTACTCAAGGGGCTAAAAGAAGAAAGGCTTCTCAGTTGAAAGCTGGCTGCACTTCCAGAGGCCTGAATTAAATTCCCGGCATCCACATGGCAGTTTGCAACATCTGTAACTCCAGTTTCAGGGGAGTCAACAGCCACTTCGAATTTCTTTAGGTACCAGGCATATAGTGCACAGATATACATACAAGTAAAACACATAAACAGAAAATAAAAATATGTCTTTTAACAAATTTTAAGTACTCAGTTGCACTTGGAAGAGCCAAGACTGTAGCTTATGGTGTCCCCTTTAGACGAAAGGGGACAAAAAGGGTATTCAAGATACGCCTTTCTGCTCAGATGCCCAAGTGAGTGGAGAAAGGGCCTCTGCCTGTGGAAGCACAGTGCTCAGAATCGCTGGGAATCACCAGGAGAGTGAGGATCCATTGGGATGGAGGAAACGGGCCCTGAGCTTGGACACTGCTGCCCTCCATGTCCGCTGTCTTGTTTGCTTTGCCTTGTGTACAGAGGCATTATCACCATCTCATTCATGGCTGCCAATCCTTTTTCCAAGCAGCAAGTCAAACAGGGTTTGTTGGGACCATTGAGCACAAAGCCTGGACCATTTGTCTAATTTAATGATCTCTGAAGAGAACCTTTTATAAAAGGGTTTCACTGAGTCTACATCAGGGGAAGTGAGCCAACATGGTTAGCCTCCCTTCACTGTTTCTGTATTGAGCTTGGTGGAGCAGCCTGCCTTCCACAGCAGTCAGGAAGACTCCAAGAGAAGAAAATGTATGGAAGGACCAAGAGAAGAAAATGTGCCTGCAGGGTCAAGGATGGCTAGTCTCAGAGAGCCAAACACAGAAAAGGGTTCTCTTCTCATCTCCAGGAAATGCAGTCTACAGTGCCCCAGACCCCACCTGGAAGAGGCTCATGAGGCACTTTCCCAGATGTGCCAGATGTAGGGATGCTCTACAGACTCCAGTGTGGGGAAAAGAAATCAATACAGCCCCCGCCATTCCCTACAGAGGGCAGTAGCCAAGCCCTTAATTGGCCTTTATTCTTCCCTAGAGAAGGAAACTAGCTATATATGATGAAACGTTTGTAATGCTTTCAGGAGGGAAGCCAATGTGCCTAGAACTGCCTGGTATTCATGGCAGGATTCTAGTTCATAGGGTTTTGCATACTGACTGGACTTCATGTTCCACACAGTTGGGGTTTGTTTTGGTTTCCTTTGCAGCATTTCTAGTGCATGGCTCTCTAAGAGGAATACTAGACAACGGCCACTAGGTATCACACACACACACATAATGGATCTGAGTGGCCAAGTTAGCACTTCTTACACAGACTGGGCCAAGGGGACTCTCAGCCAGGTGTGGCCAAGAAAGGAAGCCTGAGGGTACCCCAGACTGGCCTTGGTGCTTTATAGGTGACATGAGTAAACACACAGCCACTCAGTGAGCTCAGAGCCATTGAGAGCCCCTGTGATCTCCTAGACCAGGAGCTCCAACTTCTCCCCCTTCAGCCAATGTCATGCTCACTCCGCTGAATGCCAGGCAATGCACCCAGACACACACCCAAGTGCAATGCACCCTGAGACACACACCCAAGTGCAATGCACTTGGCCAAAGGCACAGAAGAGGAAGCTCCACACCCGGCCAGGCTGTCTGTGACCCACCCACAAGGGTAGCGGAGATGGCTGCTTGCCTGTGGAATAAAGTCACTGAAATACATTTTGCAGTGTTGTAAACTAGCCTTATAAGTGTCTTTATGCAATTCCTCCAGAAAAGGTGTGTGTGGGGTGAGTAAGGAGCAGAAGAACTGCAGGAACACAGGAAGGGACCATAGTGTCACTCCCAAAAACTTTGTATGGGAAATGCTTTGAGAAACAAATCTTTGTTTCGGCACACAATCCAATTCATGTAGTCAAACCCTGTGACCTGCAGTCAACCGCGTCTTCTAGGACAGTTCAGTCCGTCCTGAAAGAACTGCAAAAACCACGGTCATCAACCAAAGACAGAGTCAAGGATGCAAGAGGGGTCAGCTGTAGCTTGTAAAGGCTTAGCTTCGCATGGTAGCACCACCATAAGAGGATGTAAATCTGTGTCTTCCGGCCAAGCCACACTTCTGAAAAGCTCATTCTGGCTCAGCCACCAGTTTCTGGACTAAGCACTCAAGGACAGGGAAGGTCAGAGCCACTTGTGACACCTGAAGCCTATTCAGTGTAGGTGCCCTGTTTAAGAAAAATAATGTAAACTTACAAACTCCGGCACTTCCCGGAGTCTTGGGGGCTCCAACAAGTAAGAGGCTCTTAAATCAGTGATCCCCAAACTCTGCTAAAAACTCAGGGAGCTTTGTTAAAAACAAACAAACAAACAAACACTCAAAACCTAATGCATGACCAGAGAGGGTGACCCACACTTATAATAACAACACCCAGGGGTGGAGGCAGTAGGTTTGGTAGTTCAAGGCCAACCTTAGCTACTCAGCAAGTTTAAAGACTGTCCTACAAAAACATAAAGGTCCAGTTTATGTCCCATTACCAACTAAATTGGTCGGTCTAGGGTCGAACTGGCATTAGATCTTAGAAATCCCCCCAGTGGGCTTGGTTCCAGGCCTATTAGGAGTCTGGGAATCTGCTATAAGCTTAGCTTTATTAGTTTCAAAAGGGAGGCATGATGCTCATTCGTTTATATAGCTAAGTCAGGGAATGCCATATACCAAACACTACACTCCCAGAATTAAGTACATACAGCCAGCAATCAATAAACATTTGTTAGGGGGATACAGGAAGCCAGTCTGTTGCAGGTTCTGGGGACTAGAAAGGAGTGGGGGAGGGGAGGCCTCTTGACATATTGGTCTGTCTTTGATCTCTTTTCCTGGGGAGTGAGTCTGTGTGTGTGGAGGGATGGTAAGTGTACCTTCCTACAGAAAATCCAGAAGATGCCCAGATATTCTCACCTCTCAGCTCCAGCGCTGGCCACTCCATCTTCTCCCCGCACCCATGACACAGGGTCTCGGCACTTCATGCACTATTCTCAAATGCAGGGGGTGGAAGGCAACAGCTGCATTTTGTCCATAACACATCAGATATTTCTTTTGAACCGCCCACACACCCCCCCATCCCTGAAGTAATAAAACAGAGATCCCTGTCGGTTTTAATTTCGTCTGATCCAAGAATTTAAATATACCCTTTAAGAACAGTCTTGTGGGGCTGGAGAGATGGCTCAGCAGTTAAGAGCACAGACTGTTCTTCCAAAGGTCCTGAGTTTAATTCCCGGCAACTACATGGTGGCTCATAACCATCTGTAATTAGGTCTGGTGCCCTTTTCTGGCCTGCAGGAATACACGCAGACAGAATATTGTATACATTAAAAAAAAGAACAGTCTTGTGTTTAATTTGAAAAGAACTTCACATTTTAAATGGCTTCTTCCTACGATAGTGTCAGGTGCAGAAGGTTAGCTATGAGGCCCACCTCATGAGGCCCACTGTGCTCTCCTTAACCCTCTCCTGGCTTTGAGGGTTCTGGTCACTTAAGGCTGTGCTCTACAGTTAAGATAAATTCCAGGTTCTGATTTTTTTCTTCCCACTTAGGCCCCTTGAGTCCCCTGCACACAACCTGGATTGGCTCTTCCCCTCCCCCGTCTGCTGTAACATCACCATGCCCTGCTATGGCAGGCTTGTTGACATCACCCACATCTCAATTTGAGAACTTCTGGAAAGCTAACTGGGAGCTTCCCTTTGCAGACGACAGAGCAGAGCCCGGAGCAGCCAGAGAGCCGTCTCTGTGCTGGGTGAATGAGGACAGACATTTAGCTGCTGACCTTGTCATGAAGATGGAAGGTGGTGGGATGGTGTTAGGGAGCCCCAGACATTCAACCTGGAGGACTGATCAGAGGTAGAAGCATGGGCCTTGGTTTTCAGTGATGGAGGAGGTGCTGACCGATTAGAGGCAGAAGCATGGGCCGTGGTTCTCAGTGATGGAGGAGGGGCTAACTAGCACCCTTGTTTCTCGCCTATCTTGAGTTCCCACCTCTTTAGTCCCACAAACAGCACAATACTTCACACAAGGTCAACTTCAGGTCACTACAGAGTACGGAAGGAATGAATGAGTAGGTATCCTTACAGCTCAATTTCCATCTTACCTCTTTTAGAAACATCAACAGAGCACTTAGGGACAACACCCAGAAGGTCTCTGAAGAGATGGCATCTTAATAGAATCCATGCTAATACACAAGTTCTCCCACAGTGGACCAGCCCTCTGCCCACAGAAGCTCGTGAAGCCACGTGGAAACCAGTACTAGAGTGCATCTGGAGAGAACGAGACAAGAACGATGAAACAGGCCGGCAGTACACACGCAGTGCCTGGAGACGGGATTTGGGGTTCCATTTAGCCTGGGCATGTAGCAAGGCTTTGTCTCACCTCCCACAAAAGCTGATGATAGGAGCTTTAAAAAACAAAAACAAACAAACAAACAAACAAAAAAAACCGAGCTGGGCGGTGGTGGTGTACACCTTTAATCCCAGCATTCGGGATGCAGAGGCGGATGGATCTCTGTGGGTTCAAGGCCAGCCTGGTCTACAAGAGCTAGTTCCAGGACAGGCTCCAAAGTAATACAGAGAAACCCTGTCTCCAAAAAAAATAAAAAAAAAAAAAAAACAAAAAACAAACCAAAACCAAACAAACAAACAAAAAACAAAAAAACCCCCAACAAAACAAAAACAAAAAAAAAATCTTGAGTTTAAATTTTAGAATAAGATGAAAAACAAACACCAAAGTTAGGTTTCTCCAAACTCCAGCACATGGCAAATAAACTCGGATGTTTTGTGGGAGAGAGACAGACTGAGGACAGACCCAGACAGCACAGTTCCTCTGGTGATGGGCATCAGCGGTAACCTGCTTTCTGCTCCCTCTCACGGATCCCCAGGGCCATAAGTCTGTCCTCCCTGTGTACCCTGCGGAGTTTCTGCTCTGGGGGGACCACGCGAGCTCAGCTCTTCATCTAATGGCTTTCTTCTAGTTTTTAAAATTTCCAGAACTAGGCCGGGCGGTGGTGGCGCACGCCTGTAATCCCAGCACTCGGGAGGCAGAGGCAGGTGGATCTCTGTGAGTTTGAGGCCAGCCTGGTCTACCAAGGGAGTTCCAGGACAGGCTCCAAAGCTACAGAGAAACCCTGTTTCGAAAAACCCAAAAAAAAAAAAAATTCCAGAACTGCAAAGGGAAGCCAATCTCTTAGCTCCTGACAGCAACAAACCCTTGAGTTTCTTTCTCAATCACTTTTCTAGATGAATTCAGAGAGGAAATAAGAAATATTTTTTCTCTCTTTAATTACTTTCCATTTCTTTCAAGGCTGAGTAAACTCTAGGCCCAGAGAAAACATATGATTATGGGATGTATTAATCTCCCCATCAAAGGAGGGGCAGCTTATGGTTACAGAGCAGCTGGTACGTTCCTTCAAAGGGCTTCTGGGGGTCACAATACTCAGAGAACACCCTTCCAAGAGGCCAGCAACATCCTAAAAGCAAAAAGCATCTCCAGGACTTGGTATTTGCTCTGTGTGCTTTCCCTCAGCTGTTCTAAAGGAAGAGCCAGGCCCCATGAAAACAGGTTCAAACAGGAAATCTGACTACCAATGTTTTCATACCACTGGGAACTCAAATGAATATGTGAATTTTCCATTGTTCAAGTCTGTTCATTGTCATAGAATGTATTTGGGGCAAGCCATATATATATATAGGTTTTTCGAGACAGGGTTTCTCTGTAGCTTTGGAGCCTGTCCTGGACCTCCCTTGGTAGACCAGGCTGGCCTCGAACTCACAGAGATCCTCCTGCCTCTGCCTCCCAAGTGCTGGGATTAAAGGCGTGCGCCACTACCGCCTGGCTATATTTCTTTATAAATTGAATACTACAATTTAAAAATGAAAGTAATTGAGGTCATTTAAAACAATCAAGTCATTTATTTTATTCAAAGCTAAGACAGATATGAAAAAAATGAGTTTCACCTAGGGAGTTGGTTCCGGGCTCCACGTCAGTGGGCTTCTCTTCCCTTCTCTCTGTGTGTGTGTGGGGAAGTTAGAGAATTTTTTTCCTCCAGAGAAGTGTTTGCTAATTGTGAACTGCCCCTGTTTACAAGCAGAAGTCGGACAGCAGCCACAGTCTGAAGAAAGCATGGTTCTGGATTTGCGAATTCCCCAGCATTTCCAATAGAGACCCCAAAGGAAGAGGGACATCCTCACACACCTTTCCGAAATACAGGCTCAGGGAAGAGTGGCTCCCCAGAGACACTAATTCTTCAGATAATGAGGTGTCCACAGGCAGCTTCAGGATTAGTGCTGATTGGTTCTAATGGAGACGGTAAATGGCACAATAAAGACCTGGTGCTGGACTCGCCCACTGTGGCTGCACATGCAGGACCCACCCCACCCAGCCATGCTCTGAGCTTTTAATGCACCCTCCCTGCAGGCAGAAAGCCTAGACTTGAGGAAGTCAAACTCCTTCAAAACACACAACCCCTCCATCCTTTCTGTCCTTTCTTCCCATATTCTATCCTTGAAGCTGGGAGCAGCTGGGCCTGAGCAGGAAAGTACCATTTGTATTGAAGAGACTTGTTTCCAAACCTCGGTGTCTCCTGCAATCATGAGTGTCGGATGCTGTGGGGAAAACCACAAAAGCCATTATAAACAGACCCCATGATGTCAAAGGAAAAACAGTGGGGGCAGCCACTTTAATAAACAGCCTTCTTTTATTACAACAGGCTTGACGTCACCTGTTACTTATTGTTCCCATCACTAGAACACAAATCTTTGTGGGACAGGATGAAAAGGACATGTGGACTTTACTGAAGCATTTTAATAACCTTGTATTGACAATAGATAGAAGCCCTGAACAAGGGCTGGGAGCAGGAAATGATCTTAGTGGTTTCATTATGGTTGGAGGGAAAGCCTTCCCAATGACAGCATTGGGCAGATGGTCTTCCACTTGCAAAGAGCCTGCAGGTCAACAGGCCCAATATTGATACAAGGCTAGAAAGTAATTAGCAGGAGCCTAGCAAGCAAGGGAGTTTTCATGAATATATACTGCAGCCTGAACAGTGGAAGAGGAAGCTGGTATTTAAGGTTCCTTCAAGGTGTCTCACGAGGCAAGGTGTTTAGGGGCCGGAGGAATACACAGAGACCACAGCCAAGGAGCTCTGAAAGTCTTGCTACAAACATGGCTCACGGAGAAATAGAGACCATGACATACTCTCTGGTCTGCCTTGCCTCAAGTCAGTGACCAAGTCCTGTTGATTCTTGATGTACACTTGCTCACATTAGTCCCTTTGTCTGTCACCAAAGCTTCCTGCCTGTGATGAGATGCCAGGCTTCTCATTGCCTTTGGTCAAACCCACTGAAGTGATGTATCACTGAGGACAGGGGCATCCTGAGGCCTGCGGTAGTTCTTCAGAACCCCAATCAGGGTCTGGTAGCATCTTTCCTCGCCTGCCTTCCCACTGCCAAGATGGTTTCCTGTGCCTGCAATTCCCTACATCTATCAAGAATGGAATGTAGGCTGTTTTAAGTGAGACACAGAAAAGCAAACAGCACAAGCTCTCAAAGGTGACATGGAAGAAAAAATCATTTCCTAATAAAGGGGATAATGGTGCCCAGGGGTGGTGGGAGCTGGGTGCAAAGAGTAGAGGGGCTCAGGGATGAGCACAATTGGACAGAGCACACATCTAACGTTCTGTGACACAGCTGGGTAACTACTTAGCTGCATATTTCAAATTAGCTAACCAAAAGGATTTTTTTTCTTAAATTCTCAAGAAAAAGCAATGATAAATAGGAGACAGAACGATTACTCTGACTGTTGTGTGGCTTATGTAAATGTATTACAACCATGTTGCACCTTATAAATACATATAGGTGTGTGTTAATACTGTCTGAGAGAGAATCTTACTTTACAACACAGGCTCGACTTGAACTCATGACCCTCCTGCCTCGGCCTCCAGAGGGCTGGAACTATAGCTTTGTGCTACATCAGACCAACGGGGGAAAGAAAAAGACTAGGAGTGCAAACGACTGCTAGGAGAGGACTCACGCCCAGTGCACTTTACGGCAGGGAGCCGGCATACTCACAGACTTGAATGAGGAACTACTCTGAAGACCTCAGGTGGGATATGAAGCCAGAGGGCACCAAGGCAGCATCTCCCTTGGGCTGTTTCAGAAAGCTACTTCATTAGTACTAAGAAGCCACTCCAAAACTCACTGGCTCAAAACAAGCATTTTAGTTCCTACTCATTCGCATGTGGGTCAGGGTGGACTACAGCCATGGTTCTCAACCTGTGGGGCATGATCCGTTTGGATGGGGGTTGAATATCAGATATCCTGCGTATTAGATTTTCACATAGTAATTCATATCAGTAGCAAAATTACAGTTATGAAGTAGCAATGAAATAATTTTATGGTTGGGGTCACCACAACTTGAGGAGCTATATTAAAGGGCTGCAGCATTAAGAAGGCTGCGAACCAGTGGTCTACAGACTTCTGGTCAGAGACCGAGCATGTATTTGCTCCATTAATTTCTTGTCCTGCAGGGACTAAGAATTACCCAGGACATGTTCTCCTCCCGGTGAATGGCAGGAATGCAAGGGGCTGAATGCGCAGACGCATCCTATTCTAACATTCTATTGCCTAGTGACCCAGGCCAGCTCAAAGTCAAGGGACAGGAAAGCATGCTTCATTCACCAAGGAGGCACAGCAAGGACACAGATACAGAGGTAAGCTGAGTGAAAGGATCTGCCCACAGCTGTCTACCTCGTCTGTCTCCTGTGCAGTCTGCAGCACCTGCCTGCATCTTTATACATCTAGAGTATGAGCCCTCACTGGGACAAGACTTCTGTTCTGTCCACTGTGGTCTTTTCAGAATGCTGCCTCTGGGTTTTGTTCATCTGTCTGACTGGCTGCCCCAGACCATGTCCCCAGCCTTATAAGTTTCATGATGTTGAGTCTGGTACACCCGAGCCAACCTCATTTGCCAAGCTTTATCAGTCATCATTCCCCTTCTGTCAGACATGTTAACAAGGAAGAATGCAGGCAGCTCAGCGACAGGGAAGGGGACGCGGATAGGCAGATTCCTTTAGAAACCCTTCACGATCTAATCCATGCCTACACACAGGCTGCTAGGATCATATGAAGAAGGCTGGCTTTAGGGCCAGGCAAGCCTAGAATAGATTCCATGGCAGCTCTTTGCCAACTGTGTGACGCTAGGCACATGTGCAGACACTCTGAGTTAGCCTTTTCCCATCTATAAAATGGCAAGTGTTGCCTTCGGGAACCATTGTAGAATAACATAAATGTGTTTGTACAGTGGACGCCACACGGTAAAGCCTGAACCAATGGGGACCACTTCTATCACAAATCTTAGGTCCTGTGTCTGCCACACTCTTCTCCACCCTTACACATATTCGGTGTCAGGCTCAATTAAGTTCTGTTTAGTGGATTGTACTTGCAGTATATACTTAGTCCAAAGTAGCCGCTGTTGTTGAGTACAGACTCCTCCAGGTCTGGGTGCAGAGTCACACAGCCTTTGCTAGAACCCCGAGGTAGAAACACTCAGGGTGAACCTGCTTGGTCACGGAGGTCCACCCACACCTCTGGCTGTGAAATGTACTAGAAATCTAGATCCTTCTATTTCACAGATGCTCCCTGGGCTGTCCAAGACGAGATCTAAGCGAACTTGACGTCATACAAATTAAACTAAGGCATACTACACAATTTTATCAATGCAGGCTTTGCATTCTATGCAGATATGTAGCACAGACAGGTTAAAAAATGAACCACAGCCGGGCGGTGGTGGTGCACGCCTTTAATCCCAGCACTCGGGAGGCAGAGGCAGGCGGATCTCTTTGAGTTCGAGGCCAGCCTGGTCTACAAAGCGAGTTCCAGGACAGGCTCCAAAGCCACAGAGAAACCCTGTCTCGAAAAAAACAAACAAACAAACAAACAAAAAAAAATGAACCACCGAACAAAAGCTAGCAGCATCTCCACAAAGGGTCTATTGGTTTCCCATGGTTCCCACTACTATAAGTCGGGCATAGCTGTGGTGAAATTTTGTTTGTGCTGTGTTGACTGAGGGGCAGGCCAACCTCTGCGAATTCAAGGTGTGGTGGCACACACCTTTAATCCCAGCACTTGGGAGGCAGAGGCAGGTGGATCTCTGGGAGTTTGAGGCCAGCCTGGTCTACAGGGACCAGGCGGAACAGAAACCTCAGTCAGCACAATGGTGCCCATGTGGACAACTGCATCCACATAAACCCGAGAGAGTCTGGGAAATAATTCTAGACAAAAGAGAGGGGTGGGAGAGAGTAAAGCACGGCTTACTGATAGCAGCACATTCTCGGATGGACTTTGCTTGTTAGAGGCAAGCACTCTTATTTAAGAGAGGCTTCCTGACTCAGCTTTAGCTGCAAAACCTTGCAGCTTTTAACAAAACACTTAAATGGTGTTGATGAAAAGGTGACTGCATGCTTTTTGGTGGTGGCAGGGATCTTGAAACGCCATGGAGTGGTGGCGATAAACAAGACTCCTGTATACTTCTGCCATGAGGCTGGAATCTCAGAAAGCTAAGTAATGGGCTGGATCCAGCCATCAAAGTCATGGCTTTAATCCTAGTCATATCGCTTAGCAAATTAAAGACTCACATGGTCACAAAAAGAGAGACATATACAGTAAAGAGAGATTCAAAGATGAAGAAAACCTCTACATGGTTTACAGTGTGTTAAAAATATATGCAGGCTTGGGAGAGAAAAGAAAAAAAGTCCTTAAAATAAAAAAGAAAGAGAGTAGTTGGGTGTAGTGGCATACACCTTTAATCCCAACACTTGGGAGACAGAGGCAGGCAGACCTCTGTGTGGTGTAGAAGGTCCTTCTATCTTCGTGTTGCTTTCATTGGTTAATAAAGAAACTGCCTTGACCTAGTTGATAAGGCAGAACTTAGGTAGGCGGGGAAGACAGAACTGAATTCTGGGAGGAAGAAAGCAGAGTCCGGAAAGATATGCCATGTATCCGCCAGAGACAGACACTGGGAATTTTACCCGGTAAGCCACTGCCATGTGGCCACATACAGATGAATAGAAATGGGTTAAATTAATATAAGAGTTAGCCAATAAGAAGCTAGAGCTAATAGGCAAGGCAGTGATTTAATTAATACAGTTTCTGTGTGGTTATTTCGGGGCCAAGCAAGCTGGGCAGACAGGAAGAACAAGTAGCCCCTCCTCGCAACATCTGTAAGTTCAAGGTGTAGTGGCACACACCTTTAATCCCAGCACTTGGGAGACAGAGGCACTGGATCTCTGTGAGTTCAAGGCCACCTTGGGCTACTTGAGATTGAACTAGTCTAAAAGAGAAACAGAGCTCACACCTTTGATCCCAGCACTAAGGAGGTGGAGACTGGAGTGACATGGCAGGGTGGAGAGAGGAATATAAGGTGGGAGGAGATGAGAGCTCAGGACATTCAGTCTGATGATCTGTAGGGACAGGATCGCCCCTTTGGTCTAAGGATTCAGTAGAGGTAAGAACTAGTGGCTGCCCGCTCTGCTTCCTTGATCTTTCAACATTAACCCCATATCAGACTCCGGGTTTTCATTAATAAGACCAACTAGAATTTGCGTTACACCTGGCCACATAGACGATGTCTGACCAGCTTGTAGGTTTGACTAACCCAATGAATAAGCACTGAGAATAGCAATATCTTAAAAACTTTTCATGTTTGAGATTCTGATAGTTTCTTTCCCTACTATACCACAAAACCACTAAAGACTTCCAACAAGACTGTGCTAGTGCCAAATCACATACTCAGTTTCCATAGTGAGAAGACACCGACACTCCTCAGGGCAAGTCTCCATGCAGTTTAGCTGGGATAATGAAGATAATTTTTATACATTTTATAAACATAAATCCTTCAAGGAATACAAAGAACATCCCTTAAATTCAAAGGTTCTGAGGAGAACTGGGATGGATTTATAAAGCTGCTCTTATTGTGCATACCTGAGACTTTAAAAAAGCCAACGAAGAACTCCAGTTAGTACCTGAAGTGATGCGGACTGAATCCTAAGCACCTGGTTGGCTGTGCCAGTATCCTCATGAGGAAGCCTTGGTTGGAGGGACAAAGCACCAGAGAGACAGACTACAGAGGCTGTCACATTCTCTCAATCTCATCTACAATTTGCTTCAGTAAATCATACTCTGAAGCAAAACCATGCATTTCCACCTCCAGCTGCGGAACCAGAGTGACTCTCGGGGGAACAGAGGCAAAGTAACTATGGTGGTTTGAAAGAGAATGCCAGCCAGGTGGTGGTGGCACACACCTTTAATCCCGGCACTTGGGAGGCAGACAAATCTCAATGAGTTTGAGGACAGCCTGGTCTACAAAGAAAGTTTCAGGACAGCCAGGACTGTTACACAAAGAAACCCTGTCTCAAAAAAACCAAAAAAGGAAGGAAGGAAGGAAGGAAGGAAGGAAGGAAGGAAGGAAGGAAGGAAGGAAGGAAGAAAAAGGGAGGAAAGAAAGGAAGTAAAAAGAAAATGCTCCCCAAAGGGCATGTGTCACTGTGGGGGTGGGCTTTGAGGTCTCACCTATGCTCAAGCTGCTCCAGTGTTTCAGTCAACTTCCTGCTGCCAGTAAGATGTAGAACTCTCAGCTCCTTCTCCAGCACCGTGTCTGCCTGCATGCTGCCATGTCCCACCATGACAATGGACTAAACTCTGAACTGTAAGTGAGCCGCCACAATAAAATGCTTTCCTTCATAAGAGTTCCACAGTCATGGTGTCTCTGTACAGCAATAGACACCCAAACTAAGAGAGTAACTACTGCTTCCAAGCTGTCACTAACAATCTGGGAAGTCTACACAGCCTGTTAAATGCTCACATAACCACTACAGTGTATTAGCAGGTTAGCGCTCTAAGCCGGTCACACCTTACTTCTTACAGAGTGCGGGGAGGATCGGGACATTAAGTATAACACAGAGGTCAGGGAAAGCTGCCAGAACTTTCTAGAATGCCTCTTCCTTTTCATCCCCGGATGGAACAGCACAGCCCTCAGGGTTATGAGTAAGTAAGTGCAAAGATCTGCGCGGTGGGCCACTGGGCCTGGAAAAGGGGATGGTCTGCCCTGATGGTCTCTGTACAAAGGGGAGGGAGGTGACAGTGGAGAAACTCTAGTGACCGGCGCAAATGAAAGTGGGGTAAATGGGGAGGAGGGACATCAGGAAGTACACGGTCTGATACAATATTCATCCAAATCTTCCAAACGCCAACTTCAAACCACTGGAAACAGTTTATTCCTTAGAGAGCAGAACTCCAACTCGGGTCTCAAGTCTGAGCCTTCACACTGGGGAAGCTTTCTTCCAGGTCCTCGGCAAGAGCCTTGTCAACCTCGCGTAGGACTTTAATGAAGTCTTCCACCTGTGAACCACACGAAGAACCAAGTAACTGTAGTGGAGGAACAGGCAATTTTAAAGACATTCGTGGTCAACTATGAAAATGCTCCTCCAGAGGCTCTGAAGCCGACAGAAGCCATGCAGCAGATTCACAGGGGTCAGCCATGGCACTTCCTGCAGTCACCGGAAATACCCTAGTAGTGACTCTAGAAGTGTGAGCCCTGACCAGCTCCTTCCCTCCTGAGCTATCACAGACCCCGACTGCTTCCCTTTAGGATGGTGCACCGACACTCTAGTATAACCCTCTGTGCACCGACACTCTAGTATAACCCTCTGTGCACCGACACTATCATAACCCTCTGTGCACCGACACT
>NW_004949112.1:788039-790171 GCF_000317375.1 Microtus ochrogaster
TGCACTGACACTCTATCATAACCCTCTGTGCACCGACACTCTAGTATAACCCTCTGTGCACCGACACTCTATCATAACCCTCTGTGCACCGACACTATCATAACCCTCTGTGCACCGACACTATCATAACCCTCTGTGCACCAACACTATCATAACCCTCTGTGCACCGACACTCTATCATAACCCTCTCTGCTGACAGGTCCCTTACGCTTTCATTTTCCACAGTTCAATTTCCTAAAAACTCTTATTTTGAAATTGCATTCAATGGTAATAAATAGTGTTGTGTGAAAAATCATAAAAATGTATTCATAAAAATTAGGTTTGGGAGCAGGCATGGTGGCACATGCTTTTAATCCCAGAACTCAGGAGGCAGAGGCAGGCAAATTCCTATGAGTTCAAGGCTAACCTGGACTATAGAGTTACAACCAGTCTATGCTAAACAGTGAGACCCAATCTCACAAGGTGGTGGTGGGGGAACGGCAGGGAAGAGAGAGAGAAGAAAAATTTAGCTTCTGAGTTCAGAGAACTGGCTATTCTTCTAGAGGACCTGGATGTAATTCCCAGCACCCACATGGCAGCTCCCAACCATCTGTAACTCCAGTTGCAGTGGATCCAATACTCTCTTTTGGCCTTTCTAGCCAACTGTACACATATTCTGCACAGACATATATTAAGGGGAAAACACACACACACACACAAAATCTCAAAAAACTTTAATTAAAAAATTTAGACTTTCACTAACTATACAGGCTGTCTACTTCATAATAGGAAGGGGCACTATAAACCCATGTTGATTGCTTCCTCTTGAGTTCATAATAATCTCAAGGCACAAGGCATTGGATCCTGTAAGATATACCACCGTCTCTGACAGAATCTCAGCCCCATGCATTCTCCCTACTCACCACTGGGCTGTAGAGGGGCAAGAGGCACTGAAATGCACAGGAACACTTCTCTTTGTTTAACTGGCCCTCCTGCAGTCCCAGAGCCACAGTTTCCTACAACAGACAACAGAAAACTTAGTCAGAAAAGGAAAATGTCCAATGCTGCACCTGGCAAACAGATAAACATCAGTATACACAATCACACTGGTCCCACCGGCATTTCAAACCCTCAGCTGAGCTGCCATGAAGAGCCCTGTGTACCCCGAACACTGCTAACCTCAGTGAAGGATGCCACTCACGGAAGCCTGCCTGCTGGTCCCTCCTGTGCACCCCCTTATCCCAGGCTCTCATTTCCAGACTATTCCCGAAGATTACCATCTATAAACCCACTGGCTGGCTCGTGGCCTCCAGCCCTCAACTCAATTCTTTAGGCCTGCTGTGTTTGGAAGAATCTTTCCAAACTGATCTTATCACTTGCTTATAAGAAGAAAGAAAACTTCAGTTGCACCCCAGTTTCCTCGAGATTAAACCCAAATTCCCTGAAGTGGAACCTAAGAGTCTCATGGCATGCCATCGGGTCTTTAATCAACACACCTTCCTGCTGTTTGCCTGTATCTTAAAGACAAAGGAACAGGCTTGTCTTTTCCTCCCAAACCTAAAGCAATGACGAACAATCGAAAACATATCTGAAAGCAAAACAAAAAAGATGCTGTGGTGGTTTGAATGGGGCGGGTGCTTGCAGGTGCATTATTTAGTCACCAGGAAGTGGCTCTATTTGAAGGGATTAGGATCAGAAGGCATGGCCTTGCTGGAGTAGGTGGCTTTGTTGGGAGTGTGTCACTGTGAGGTTTTTGAGGTTTCAAATACCCAAGCAAGAGCCAATGTCTCCTCCTCTTTGCAGACCAGGATGTAGCTCTCAGCTCCTTCTCCAGCACCTCTCCTGCCTGCTCCCGTCCATGATGACAATGGACTAACCTCTGAAACTGTTAGCAAATCCCGATTAAATGCGTTTTTTTTTAAAGAGTGGCCTTGGACAGGCGGATCTCTGTGAGTTCGAGACCAGCCTGGTCTACAGAGCTAGTTCCAGGACAGGCTCCAAAGCCACAGAGAAACCCTGTAAAAAAAAAACCAGATACGGGGGGGCGGGGGGCTGGAGAGATGGCTCAAAGGTTAAGAGCATTGCCTGCTCTTCAAAAGGTCCCGAGTTCAATTCCCAGCAACCACATGGTGGCTCACAACCATCTGTAATGG
>NW_004949112.1:790271-796267 GCF_000317375.1 Microtus ochrogaster
AAAAAAAAAAAAAGAGTGGCCTTGGTCATAGCATCTCTTCACAGCAACAGAACAGCAGCGGAGACAATAAGTATCACTGGAGAAATTCATATAAACCATCAAAATGAATACATCTGTCCAGGGATGGAGCTCAGAGGGGAAGCACCTGCCTAGCATGTAAGAAGCCCTGGGGTGAACTCTAAGCATCACAAATATATAAAACTTTAAAAATTAGATCTTTATAAAAAGTAAACACAAATAATATACAAATATATGGAAAGATAATCCAGCTTACTAATAAAACATGTAAATCAAAATAGAACACAAATTTTCACCTGTTGAATTAATATAAAATTATAATATCCACTAATAAAAGTCAAACAAAACTAGCATTTTCACACATCAGAAACTATCAATATAAATTTTAGTAATGTAGTCTGTTGATATGCCTAGTGTCATAAAGTGTGTGCACACACAAACAAGACCAGGTATTTTAAGACAAAAAATAACAAAATTTTCCCAAATTGAGTAAAACAGTCATACTACATATATATATACACATATATATGTACATATACATATATATATACATACTATATACATATACATATATATATATAGTGGAAGAGAAGAATCAGCTCCTGCAGTGGTGCTCTGACTTCTACACATGTGCCCCTTCCCCCGTGAAAACGAACAGGAGCGGGGCTGAGGCTGCAGCTCAGAGGCACAGCACTCGCCTATCATGTATGAGGCCCAGATCCCAGCATCACACCGGCAGAGGAGAAGGGAGGAGAAAAGAAATCTTTTTCAATATCATAAAAAACAATAATGGAGCTGAGGACATAACAAGGGTCCAGAGTTTGCCTGGCCACTATACCAGGTCCTCTCTCCATCATGGCTGGGGTCTCAGTTCTGTCACAGCACAGCTGCCTGTGCCTCAGCAGTTTAAAGGTCAGCACGTCTAGTAACCCACGCCTTTTATAAGAAACCACCAATTCTTCTTTCCTACCTTTGTTAACTCCTGAAAAATATTAGAAAGGAATTCACATGAAATATCCTTCAGGATCTTCATATGGAACTCATCTTGGGTTGAACCACAGTTTGTAGGCTCCTCTGGGTCGGACTCTGTGGAGTTCTCTGGTTTCTTCTGACAATGTTCCATATTTTGTAACACCCGAATCAGGCTGTCAATTAGAGGAAGAGCCACTGCACCGAATAAGAGAATGACACCAGCCAGGTAAGTACTCCTTCATTTGTTCACTCGTTCATCCATCCACTCATCCTGAACCAGTGCCACATGTGTTTTTGTGACTATAGACAGGTAGGGTGGTTCCTGCTTTGATTCCACCAATGACGGTCTCTAACTTATAAGCTCAAACAGACTGCCTCCCTGCAGCCAAGTTGATTATGGTCAGTGTTGTATCATAGCATCACACAAACTGGAATAACCCCCAACTCCCCAGAGCTTCTCTGAAAGGCTTGAAGCAGGCAAGCAGAGAGTTAACAGTGAGGAGAGGAGACAGCTAACTGTGACAGGAGTTAACGTGGATGTCCATGTTCTGCCTAAAGATACAAACTACATCAAGTTTGGGTGGTACAGCAGGCAGCGGTATGAACGCCTAGTCCTGCAGCAGCAACAAGTGCTCCTGGTCTCACGAAAAAGCTCCCCATGGGTTTCTAGAAAGATGACACCCACGACAGCATGAGGGCCCTCGCTGGACAAACTGCATGACGACCCAGAACAAGATAAACATGTCTGCGCTAAGAGAAGGATCCCTCGTTTCTCACGTCAGAGCAAGTCCAAGAAATCTGAGGTTTAGCTGACACCATGACACCTCCCCCAACTGCTGACTTAAACTGCCCCTTAGCACGCACTCAGACCCCTCGGGCAGTGTGCTCAAAGCCAGTCGTGCGTGCCTGCGTGTGTGTCGCAGTCAGTGGCAGCTGCTTTACCCATTCACCCTCCCAGTCTCTACAGGGAACAGCCTGGTATTATCCTCCCGCATTTCTACTGTTCCTGCCTTTGCTTGTCCTCAATGCCTGCACAGCCTGCCTGCTAGACCTTCATCCGCCCCCGGCTGTCTATCACAGCCACACCTACCCAGTCTATCTCCCTCCCAGCAGGTCCTGCCCTCCGCACTCCACTGCCTGGCAGCTGCGCTGCTTTTCTTCCTTTCACTCTTAAGCCACCCTCACCACACAGAGCCTCAGCCCTGCTCCTCCAGCACAGTGCCCAGTGTTTTCATGTGTGCCTGTCTCCATCAGCCGTGCTTCCTCCTGAGTATTCACAAGACGGCCTCCACTAGCTCCCCAGCCGGTACTCAGGGTTCCTTTGGCCAGTGACGAAACCTCTCCAGAAATACAGAATCGACACTCAGAAACAGTGCTTATTTATAAAACAAAACAAAAAGCTTAAAACAGGGAGAGATCAAAACATCCTTGAGCCAGGTGGTGGTGGTGCACACCTTTAATCCTAGGCAGAGGTCGGCGGATCTCTGTGAGAGCCTGGTCTACAGGAGGTAGTTCCAGGACAGGCTCCAAAGCTACAGAGAAACCCTATCTCAGGGAAAAAAAAAAAAAAAAACAAAAACAAACAAAAACAAAAAAACATCCTTGAGAGGCAAAAACAAACACCATATGCCCAGTTACACTAAATGGCAAAACTCCAGTGCCATTTTCAACAGTCGGGAAGAAGATAAAGAGTCTCCAGCAGGCACTAAGCAACCCACTTAGACAGGACAAAGAAGTCAGAGATAGAGAATGACAAAAGTAGATGTGACTTGATAGCAGACAAAGCTAAAGATTATCATGGGAACTACTCCCAAACACGGTAAGACAAAAGCTGGAGAGATGGCTCAGCAGTTAAAAGGACCAGCTGCTCTTCCAAAGGACCTTGGTTCAAATCCCACCACCCCTATGTTGGCTCAGAACACATTATAATCCCCACCCAGGACATCCAACACCTTCTTCTCGTCTCCACAGGCACCAGACATCTGTTGTACATGTGTGCGTGCAGGCAAAACACGCATACACGATAGATAGATAGATAGATAGATAGATAGATAGATAGATAGATAGATAGACAGATAGATAGATAGATGATAGACAGACAGACAGACAGACAGGATTCAGGATTTTAGGACAGTAAGACAGGAATGTGGATATGGCAACAGGATTCCTACCTACAGGCGCAAGGCCCTGAGTCCCACCTCAAACACAGCGAAAACAAACTACAGGCAAGTCAGTAAAGGTCCCACAGTCAAAGTTAACAATCCACAGCCTCCATAAAGTCTAACAATCATCAGTGAAGAAAGCATGCAAGAGACTAGGACTTCGAAATTAAAATGTGCAGGAATAAACCTAGTAAGAATGCAGATCTGTACACTAAAAAATCTCAAGGCACTTCTGAAACAGACCTGCACAATGCATTCCTAGACACACCACACATTCAACACAATCGCAATGAAAGCATGGGAAGCACATGGGGCTTTGACCCTTTGACCTTAGGACCCTAATTCAGCACTGAGCAGGTCAAACAGTCAGAGATACTGAGACATCAGACTGAATAGAGACCATCCTCACTGGGGACTGAGACAAAAACCTTACCACCAAAGCACTCTGGGGCTGAGCGTGAGTCCAGTGGAGTCAGCAGAACACAGAGGACTTTAGGAAGTATTTCTGATAAAAGTGGGGTGGTTCTTCTGGGCAGAGCCACGCTGTTCGGTGCTGCTTTCTTTTTGGTCCTAGGGACTGAACCAGGGGGCACTCATGCTAAGCAAGCACCCCATTACTGAGCCGTACCCCAAGTCCTCTCCTTGATGCCTCTTAGAAACTTTGTAATATTTTTGTATTAAGCATTTAACATTTTATGTTACTAGGGGAATAAGGCTATTTTCTTTTTAAATGGAGAAAAATTGAAAAAGAAACCCAATGAAGAGCAGACACAGGCCTGGCACTTACGAGCTGTGGGTGCCAGTTTAAGTGGTGGAAGGGAACTACACTTGCCTTCTTCCCTCTTGGGGTGCTCCTGTGCAGCCCACGAAGCACTGATGGCAGACATCACGGAGAAGACAGAGGCCAGCACTGTTTTCTGCTCCTGCAGTATGATGGGCGGGTCACCAACTTGGCAGAATTCATGGCACACCAGGTCAAAAAGTAAATTCCATGTGTCTTTTGCAGTATCAGGACACTGTACTTAAGAAATATTTTTTACAAATAGTAATTTAAAAATAGCGAACACTTAACGAGCAACGACAGCGTGCCCCAAGAAACCGCCTTACCAATTGCTTGAATCCCATCATCCACTGTGGTGAGCAGCTGTAAGATGTGCATGTAAACATCCAGCCCTTCCAGGTTTTCAGACCTAAGCAGACAGAAAGGGCACAGCACTCTTAACTTCAGCGTCAGAGAACAGCAATGCTCACTCGCCCTGCAGGAGTTTGTTACCTCATGCTAACGTGCAGAACGTGAGATGGCCAGCCAAGTAGACTCTGCTCACTAGCACTGACATTAAAATGGGAAAACTGAAGAAAAGGAGTTTATGTATTATGAGTGCGTGAGTGAGCGTGAGTATATATGTATGTGAATGCATAGGTGAGTGTTATAGCTGTACGTATGTCTGTGTGTGAATTAGTGTGTGTGTGTGAGCATATATATGAAGTGTGTGAATGTGAGTGTGTATGTATGTATACATGAGTGTAGTGCATGTTTGTGAGTGTATGTGCAAGTGTGTGTGAGTCTACACATGTATGCTACTGATACTTCTATGGGAGGCACGTGAGGCCTACGGCACAGACACCACGGTCCTGAAGCTCTTTAGAGTTCACAGATCATCCTAGCTCCCTAGCTGAGAAAGCAGAAACATAAAAACCTAATTCTTTTGCTCAACAGTTTGTATTCTTAGAACTCAAAATACTGTTTCTTCAACAAGTTAAGTGAAAAACATGAACAATTAAATGGCTCAGCTACATTTACTGAAGTATCATCATTTGGGGGCTCTTACTGCTAGGGGTTGGAAAGACAGATAGTATTAAGATGTTACACCCACCTTCACAGATCATAACAGTCTGAGAGGAAAGAAGTAAAGGGCCATAACCACAAAACAAAATTAATTCAACACTAGAAGGCCCAGGCACTAAAAGACCACGCAGAAATTCGGTCAGGGAAGAGATCTTGAGAGAAATGGAGTTTCCACAGGAACCTGAAGAGGCAGGTGTTTGTGGCGTTGGAGAGACACCTTGAGCAAAGGCTGGGAAACAAGAGGGCCTGGTTCATCCGCAGAATGGAATTTCACATAGAAAAAGCAAGAACAAGGATGGATAGGCCTTGTTGGAGGATTGTGTGCCAGTTTTGTTTGTTTCAAAAACCTGAACTATTTCCTGCGGAAGGCCACTGAAAAGCCGGGAGCATGAAAGCAAGATGGGTGTGCACCACGGAAGCAGCTGCAAGGCTCGGGAGAAGCCAGCTGGAGGACAGGCGGCTCAGAAGGCAGACAGTGTGGCACTTGGCCAAGCAAGGGAGAAGAGGTCTGGCTGCCAGGATGGGATCACAGTAAGAGTCGACTGGCCATGAGGAAGGAGCTGGACAGGGCAGTCGGGAGGGACTTTCCAGTTCTCCCACCTTCTCTAGATGGGACACTGGCAACATCATTCACTGCTGGAAACACTGAAGAGGCAGATACGTGTGTGGCTTAATCTTCATGTGATAAAAGGTATAAAATTAATAACTTTTAACATAGCCTAATAAGTTCTGAGAATATGCTGTTAACAACTAAGCAGATAATTCAAACGCTAATCTTGCAGTTATCAGTGCTACATTGTTTTAACAACTCATAAACAACCGCCTCTCATGATAAGACATCAAAGCCCCCAAACTGATCATCTAAAGACTGGTGTGCACACAAGCTGATCATCTACAGACTGATGTGCACACACATGCTGATCATCTACACAGACTGGTGTGTGCACACAAGCTGATCATCTACACACTGGCGTGCACACACAAGCTGATCATCTACA
>NW_004949112.1:796517-809406 GCF_000317375.1 Microtus ochrogaster
GTGCACACACAAGCTGATCATCTACAGACTGGTGTGCACACACAAGCTGATCATCTACAGACTGGTGTGCACACAAGGAGGAAGCAGGGAGCAAACAAATATGCTCAACGAGTTGTTTCACATTCAATGTAAAATAAAACAAGACAATCTTTTCTCCTTGATTATTTAAAATACGTAAAATTGCTATCAGTTACCATAGCAAGCTATGACCAGCCATACTGGAGCAAATGCTCTGAACCCGTACTATTCTTGCCACCACAAACCTAAGAGAGACTGGTTGCTTACTGAAACTAAGACTCCCATCTAAGAATGTTTCGAACAACTGAATTTTTCCAGACCATTCTGTACAAGAGTTCACCTACCGTATTTGTCTGGCAGCTTCCAGTATACTGGGTACAAAAGAAAATACTGGCTGCTCTTCAGAGTCCTCCTGGGGTTGGTCCGGAAGCCGGGCAGTCCCATTTCTAATCCACTCCAACATGAGTTTTTCATCCAAGTCAAAGAGCTTGTCCACGACCTCCCCCACCTTCACCAACAAGTCAACTGCAGTCAAGACAGGTGTTCAACTGAGAGCCCAAGCGTCTGAAGCCACAAGGGGGAGCCAAACTCCTCAAGCTCCTCTAAGAGCCAAATCTGCCAGGGTGCCACTTCCTCCCAGGAGTCTCCAGGAACCTATTCAAACTGGCTTATCTTCCTTCCTTCAGGGCAAAGTGGCCTCTGGGGCTGAAGAGATGGCCCAGTCATTAAGAGCACCCATAGCTCACAACTGTCTGGAACTCCAGTCCTAGGGGATCTGATACTCTTTGCTGGCCTCTGTGGGCAGCAGGCACATACCAATATGCAAGAGACACACAGATTTACATGCAGGAAAACACCCATAAATTTAAAAAAATCAAAGTATAAAATTTTTAAAATGAAAAGTCTAAAGTAGCTTCCCAGGATATGCTGCAGTCTTTCTCCCTAGAGTGCACAGAAACTTACCATTTGTTGAACTTGACATGATGAAGCAGACGCTAGCATAAATGGATGGATGTTCCCGGATCCTTTCAACCCAGACACTGGCCACTTCTGCCTGGGAAAGGCAAGTAAGCAACAACCTACATGACAAATGTGAGCTCAGTATCTGTGTGGGCAACAACAGGGGCCACCACAGTAACGAGTGCACTCTGCTTTCCCAGGGCTTCTGATGAGTGGTCTCGAGAAAGGCTTACCTGCTGGTTTCTAGCAGAGTGGGTGGGTCTGAGTCGCACAAACACTGCAGAAGCACCTGCCTGCAGAGACACCGTGAGCCGTGAGTATCATTGCAAATAACCAGTTTTCATTTCATTTTAGACATCTTCTATTGTAAGACAAAGCATAAATGCATTTCATAAATTCTAGAGCAGTGGTTCTCAGCCTTCCTAAGGCTGCAACCCTTTCCTACAGTTCCTCATGTGGGGACCCCCCAGCCGTAAAATTGTTTCATTGCCACTTTGTAACTGCAATTTTACTAATGCTATGAATTGTAATGTAAATATCTGGCTTATGACCCCTCACAGAAGGGGTCATGACCTAAAGGTTGAGAAGAACTCCTGTTTCTAAGGTACAGAGCGGAATTGACCACCTGCAGCTGCCTTTGCCCACCGTGTTCCTCTCCACCTCGAAAAGGTGGCCCTGACTTCCTCAGAGATCACTTCCTTGCTCTGCTCTATAATTCTGTTAATAGATTTCTGATTTTGCATTTAATTTTATATAAAAGCAGCTATGGTTTTTCCTTAAAATATCCTTTAGTTATCTGTGCATCTTTTTATCTGCTTTATGTGACACATATCACTGTTCATGTGCTCTTCAATTGGTCATGGAACACCTTGTGTGTGAATGTAAGAGAAACAATTCAAGAGGCCCAGGCCCTTGAAGACAGGGATAAACCCTTATGACCCTCCAATAAGAACAATCACTTTAACGTATGCTGGACACAGATTTCTTTAGATCATTAACAGCCATGAACCGTCTCCAGGGAAATGAATATGCCCATCAAATGTATCATGTTCTCAGATCTACCATGGTAACTGACCACCTGAGAATCCACTATGAAAAAGCCCTCTGTCCAAAGTTTTCTGGCTTTAGAAAAGAACTAGCCTCTAATTAAAAGTCTGACAGCCTTTTAATCCTAGAGGCGACTCTTTATCTTCTGGTCCCTAGGCAAGTCCCACTCCCCTATTTAAGTCTCAGTTCTCAGAGCAAAACTGTCCAGCAATTGAGTTTCCCAGACTAGTTCTGAGTCCTTGGATTCTCCATGCTTAAATAGTTCTGGACTCTGATCAGCGGCCCCTAGCTCCAATTTGGGCTCTACATATTCTTTGCCTCACCCCCTTACTCGCTGGGGTAACTCATGCTTTACCGTGGATGCAAAGGCTCAGTCCTAGGTCAAGTCCATAGCTAGTGCAGAAGTCTCAGCCACACCAGCACCCAAGGTGTCCTGAGACAATGAAACAGCACACCCCACACTTCCACCTCTCCTAGGTTCAAGGGTTCCCTTGGAATAGAAACTTAGCATGGCTACTAGGTAGTAGGACTTACCCATGATCTTCGCAGCTGCTGATGGACACACATATCTCCCGGAAACAAGCCATATTCCCTAAAATTCCCACACAGATTTCCTGTCAAACCAAGTAACACAGGTCACAATGGCTGTGAGGTAAAAGCCATGAAGAATAACAACTTGAACAAAAACTTCTACTGAACCAAGTTTGAGGGGAGGAAAGAGGGAGGCAGGATATGGACGTTTACAGCTGGCATCCAGATTTTCATACTCGGCTTGTACAGCTCACACAGGTGAGAAGGGATAGAAGACACAAAGCAAAAGTCATAGATGAAGAAACGCTATGCGGGGAAGGATCCTTAGCACAGACGACTAATGGAGAGAACGCAGGAACCATGAGGAAGCACAAGAGAAATGGAGCAGAGGAAAAGGATTTGACTGTCATGTCAAAGGGTTTAGACTTAATATGGGATGGTGTCTGCAGCCACGGAGATTCTCAAAGAGGGAACATTTGTCCACACATCATTTACAAGATGGGACTGTATTGTCCTCACTTCTGAACTGAAGTGAGGAGACTGAAGCCCAGGGAAGTCCAGCAAGCTGCCTGAGATCTTCAACTGAAGGCAGCAGCAACCCAGAGCTGTCATGTTCCAGGGTGCTCGCCCAAGAAGACATGGCTGCTATTATCCATGAGGGGTAATGGCAGACATGGAAAGGACTGAGACACTAAAGGGGATGGCAAACAGTCTGTTAGAACGTGAAGAGGGGTGTAAGGCAGTTTATAGGTCTGAAGTTGCCATGGTTTCCCAGTCAGAAGTATTAGTTATATCAACAGGAAAAAATAAGATGGAAGGGCATAGTGCATTTACACAGAACAGGGATCCCAAACTTGCTGGGATTCAGCACTCGGAGTTTGTCGACGGTTTCCAAGCCCCATCAACTCCACTGAATCAGAATCTCCAGGCTACATTTAGCCTCAGTAGCGAGTGTTTACCAAGTCCACCAGGAGTGTTTATGACCGGGTGATAAGTACTGAATTACAACAGAGGATGGATATAGGATTAGAAAATACACAGCTGAAAACTCATCAGGAAAGTTGGAAGTGACACCAGATACCAACAGGGGAGTCGGGGCTTGTGCCATTGCAGGACTGGAGCTGTGGCTTAAGCGAGTCAGAAAGGGAGCTGAGCTGTCTGTGGTGGCACTGAGCTGTCTGTGGTGGCACTGAGCTGGCTGTGGTGGCACTAAGGGGCTGTGGTGGCACTGAGCTGGCTGTGGTGGCACTGAGCTGCTGTGGTGGCACTAAGGGGCTGTGGTGGCACTAAGGGGCTGTGGTGGCACTGAGCTGCTGTGGTAGCACATTCCTGTAACCCCAGCGCTTTGAAGGTTGAGACAGAAACCACAAGCTCAAATCCTCATGCTGGGACTCACTAAGAAAATGGCTGTGAAGAGAACAGGGTGTTCACTCTGGACAGAGTCCAGACTCAGGCACAGGAGGAAATAGGAAGGAACAAAAGCTGAGGAAAGTTAGAGAGGAACTACAGAGAGCTTTAGTTAAAAGCAGATGGTTCAAACACTGGCAGAAGAGCAAGCGATTCGGGACAGAAAACACGTTCTCTTAGAAGACAGCGAGGGGAGGCGTGAACGTTCGCTGAAGACCAACTCCTGTGTCGCTGCGTAGGAAAACCCCTGGAAAGTCCTCCAGGACAAAGTTTTTGAAAAGAGTATGGCCCTGATCTAAAGTATTGACATCACCTGGGAACACAGCAGACGCCTAGGTCCTGCCCTTGCCTACTGGACCAGACGCTCTTGGGGAGGGCTCGTCACCAGTGATCTGGGCCATGCTGACATTTAGACTGGTGATTCCTCATAAGACCAAGGTTGAGAACCACTGCTGTAGCAGGCTGTGACCGGGACACATTTACAGCCGTGTGGCTAATTCCTGAACTTATCATGACTAATATAAAAAAATAGTAAAATCAAGGAGGGAACGCCACAAAATCACCAACACTTTATGTAAATATAAGAACCCAATATGGGCGGAGCATTCCCCTAAATAAAAATCTTAATTCAAGGGGCTGGAGAGATGGCTCAGCAGTCAAGAGCACTGACTGCTCTTCCTGGCACTCACATCGTGGCTCTCAACCATCTATGAGATCCAGTGCCCTATTCTGGTGTGTGACAGACATGCGGACAAAGCATCCCTAGACAGAAATACATAAACATATTTGTAAACCTTAATTCAACATTTCAATTTGTAATACACTCTATGGAATTTTCTACTTTATCTCAAAGAAAAAGAAGCAACGACAGGGTTATGCTAGAGCTGGGCATAAGCTCAAACTCCAGCTCCATCTTTACAAGCTGTGTGACTTTGGACATATTATCTTAGTCTGAGACTCAGTTCTTTTATCTATTACGTGTGTCTCAAAGGAGGAGGAAGGCAAACAGTAGAGAGTGGATATTCACAAACTGCAATCCTTCAGCACATATTAACAGTCCTGTATCATGTGCACTGCACAGAGACCTAAATGGCAGTAACACTCAGGACACTGCACTGCTCCTGTGGTCCCACCTGCTGCTCTTGGGAGCTTGCTCTCGGCAATGACAAGGCAGAAAAGTGCCGCACTGAGTAAGAGAAAGAGAAGGGAAGGCCAGCAAGGGTGACACGACGCAGCCAGCCCTCGCCCAGGAGCATATGGGGAGATTTTGGAGCGGAGAGTTCTCACAGCCAGCCTGTGGGCACAGTGAACTGAGAGGTAAACAGCAGGTCCAGGCACTGCTTCTTGCCCTGCCACAGCACAGCAGCCTAGCATGGCTATGTCTATCTGGTTTCCACAGCTGCTAAATCAAATTATTGATTCCTCAAATCTAATCCAAACCTAAAAGTCTACGTATCTAATTATTTCAAGGAGTGCGTTACCCAAGAACGTCCAATAGCATTTGTGCACGAGCAGAACTGTATATACTCACTCTTAATCGGGGACACCTGGATTTGGCCAGCACTCCCATGAATATATCAGGAGCCTTAAATTCTTGTAGAAACAAAGCCACATCCTATAAACAAAAATGATTAGCAATTTAGATGCTGCATACTGCTCAAGCTCTATAGCTCAGATATCCCTAAAAGTTTAATTTCATGTTTACTTCCTTTCATCCATAACAGAAAAATAAAAGATCAAAAAGACAAAAGTCAAGTAGTGGTGGCGCATGCCTATAATCCCAGCATTTGGGAGACAGAGGCAGGTGATATCTGTAAATTTGAGGCCTGCCTGGTCTACAGAGTGAGTTCCAGGACAGCCAGAGCTATACAGAGAAACCCTGTCTTGAAGAAGCAAAACAAAACAAAACCCAACCAAACAAAAAGACAAAAGTAACATAAGAGTCTTTGTAGTACCTGGTACTGAGACAGCAGAACGATCCCATAAACCAATATAACCGTGACGGTGACACACCAGAGGATAGCCCTCCTTTTATTCTGCATGATCCTGGAATTCTCATAACTTACCCAAACACGTTTGCTGACTGCCAGACACTAAGTTAGAAGCTGGGGGTGAGAAAGGGGTATGGGGAAAGAGTCAACTCCTAAATCCTACCCTGTAAGAACTTAAAACTGAGATAAATGCTACTGGGTTACATTCGATATCAGGACTTGGGCTTCAATGAGCACTAAAAGAATTCTGATCACAATGTAAGTACAACAGTCTGGAACTTTCTCCCCAGAGATTTTCTTCCACCCACATCACCTAAGGGGGCACATCACACAGGTGTACCTAGAGTGGACATGTGGCTGCAAAGAGGTCTCTCACATAGGAATGTAAGGTACAAAAGCTAAATCTGTTAGCTGTGGGATATGCCTATTAAAAAACACACATCTAAAACTAAACAAACTAAATAAATAAAGTTTTAGTCAATGATGACTAAATGTATGTGTGTATGTACGTAAGTCAATGGTCCTATGAAATTATATTACCTAGTGATGTCATAGCTATCTTAGCTCACATTTATGTTAAATACACCATGAGGCTCATAGGATGAAACTGTACTTGTGTTCAAGGCACAATTTTAACATTAATAACTCCTGGATCTTCATACCCTGAAACTCAAACTGGAGGGGCTACAGTCACTCAATAATGCCTTGCCAGAAGGAATGAGCCTTTTTTTCTTTTATTTAAAAAAACAAACAAAAAAAAACCATCTTTTTTTAATTTTACATACCAATCCCAGTTCCCAGCCCCTCCCCTCCTCCTGTTTTCTTCACTTTTCTCCCCTCCCCAGAGAGGGTAAGGCTTGTTGCTTTGAGGAAGGATCAAAGCCCTCCCTACTATATCTAGGTTGAATCAGGTATGCCTCCAAAGAGAATGGGTTCCAAAAAGTCAGTACAAGCAGTAGGGATAAATCCTGGTGCCATTGCCAGTGGCCCCACAGTCTGCCCCAGCCATACAACTGTCACCCACATTCTGAGGGCCTAGTTTGGTCCCATGCTGGGTTCTTCCCTGTCTGGCTGGATATAGTGAGCTCCCATTAGCTCAGGTAGACTGTTTGAGTGGGTGTCCCTATCATGGCCTTGACCTCTTTGTTCATATTTTCATTCTGCTCACTCTTCAACTGGACTTTGGGAGCTCAGCCCAGTGCTCTGCTGTGGCTCTCTGCCTGTTTCCATCAGTTGCTGGATGAAGGTTCTGTGGTGACATTTGAGATAGTCATCAATCTGACTACAGGGCAAGGTTAGTTCAGGCACCCTCTCCATTAATGCTTAGGGTCTTAGCTTGTCATCCTTGTGGATTCCTGGGATTTTTTTCTAGTGCCAACTATGTTCATAGCAGTATTATCTGTAATAGCCAGAACCTGGAAACAACCTAGATGCCCCTCACCTGAAGAATGGATAAAGAAAATGTGGCACATTTACACATTAGAGTACTACTCCGGGGTAAAAAACAATGACAGCTTGAAATTTGCATGCAAATGGATGGAACTAGACAAAAAACAAAACAAAACAAACAAACAAACAAACAAAAAACCATCCTGAGTGAGGTAACTCAAACTCAGAAAGATGAGCATGGAATGTACTCACTCCTAAGCTATACTAGCTGTAAAGCAAAGGATAACGAGCCTATAGTCCATGACCCCAGAGAAGATAAGCAACAAGGAGAGCCCTAAGAGAAACATATATAGATCCCTCTGGGAAGGGGACGTAGACAAGATCTCTTGAGAAAATTGGGAGCATGGGATTGGGGGGAAAGGGAGGGCAGAAGGGGAGGAGGAGAGGAAAAGGGGAGTGGGGAGAAGAACTTGAGGGGATGGGATAGTCAAGACGGGGCAAGGACAGAGACAGAGAGCACTGAAAGAATATCTTGATTGAGGGTTAGCAAGAAATCTGGGAGGAATCTTTTCAAAAGCCTCCTCACTCTAGAATTTCACTTTTATCCTCATACCTCATCCATGGACATATCCCAGACTCTGCAGATTTCGTTCTCCGTTTCCTCAGTGAGCTCCATCTGTTGCTCATCATCATCCGAGCCGGACTTGGCACTTTCAGGTGTGACAATCTTCAGACACAGAGAAAAAAAATCATCAGTTAAAATACTCAAGAGTTCTTCAAGTAATATATCACGCAGATGTCTCCAAGAGAGTATCCCTAAAGTACTTCCTCTGGAGAAACAGTTCCTAAAAACTGCCTTGCAGTGCCTTGGATGACCTACAGTATTCTTGGAGGAAACACTGTCTGAAGGCACTGCAAGAGAAAGAACAGGAATGACAACAATATGAACTTTTGCTTTCAAATGATTTAAGATTCCTATAGGAAAGTCATGGAAACAGACAGTCACAATAGAAAAGGCTGACTTTGCTGAGCTGGTGAAAAGAGCTGTGGTAGAAAGATGAAGGACTTTGACCTATCCCTGGGAGGAAAGTGAAATCTCATGGGAAGGGTAGGACTCGAGCACTCAGAGGTGAGTACGAGAGTTTACAAAGCATAGAACATGTCTGGAGATGGCCACCAGTCTACTGGTCACGGAACATAATGTAGCTATCCTTAAGTATAGGTTAAGAAGTATCGTTAAGTGAGTTGTGGTAAGCAGCCTTGGATCCCCCAGTTAAGAAGTAGAAAGTGTTCATTTATAGCAACAAAAACACCCTTTTAAAATAATAAAAAGGAAGACTGTTTTGGTCACTGTGTAGAAATTGTCTCTGAAAACAAAGCAAAACCAAACCCAGGAATTGGAGGCATGGAAGGCAGTACACAGAAAAATCTGCTAGCCTCCTATAAATCAAACACCATTTCAAACACTCTACTATCATCATCATTTCAATCTACACAAAAACCGTGTGTACAATAACACTGGTTATCCTATTTTATACAAACGGAAAGAAATCGAGGTTCTGGGTTAACGAATCACACTTCCAGCATGGGATGGAGATCAGGGCTGTCTGACTCCAAGCTATGCGCTCCACTATGACAAGAGCTCACGAAACAGGAACTGATTTCAGAAGTGACAATGGAGTTGCAGAGCAAAATCCGACTAAAGTAAGTGTGTGGTGGTGTTCCGGGAAGAGTTAGGAAACTGGCACCCGGACCCTCCAGCATCCCATCCACTCCCTTGGTTCGGAGGACGCCTGCGCCAGTCTCCCCACCTGGATGAGTCCGCTGAGTACTCCGAAGAGCCAGTGCTTGCTGTAGACCGTGCTCCCAATGCAGTCTCCCCCGGCCAGGTCCTCCTCGTCCTCCTGATTGCAGCTAGGCGGAGGAGGGGACGGGTTACGGTCCATGCTGGCGCCCACGAGAGGCGCCGGAAACCCCGGAGGAGGCGAGAGGATGTGCCAGAGAGCCCGACTGACCCGGCGCTGTTCCCCACAGCGCCCCCTGCTGTCAGGCTCCGGAATGGTCCAGGAACCTGTGGAATAGGTGGGAACTCCCACAAAGTGTCCACCTAGGGACCAGCAGCATGAAACACACAGGTCAGTATTCTTTGTCTGGAACGAAGAGGGGTCAGGGAAGAGAGAGAGAGAGAGAGACAGAAAAGATTCTCAGCCAGGGAGGAGGAGGAGGACGGAGATGGCTTGGATGTGGGACTTTAATACAAGCTGAATCTGAATAAAGACCTGAACATATAAAACAAAACTTTTAAAGGTTTTAGATGTAGAAGAAACTGTAAAGAAACTTTTATGACCTGAAAGAAGGGAGGGTGTTCTTAAAACGCACAACTCCTAATGTGAGAAACAGCCATATTTCTCAGACTGCAGCGATGGCTCAGTGGTTAAGAATACTCACTGGTCTTACAGAGGATCTGGTTCTAGTTCCCAGCACACACATGGCAGCTCACAACCCTCTGTAACTCCAGTGCCACGGGATCCAACACCTTCTTCTGCCCTCTTTGGGCACCAGACATACACAGACACACATACCGGTAAAATACATAAAAACTAATTGTTACACTTCTCACTATTGTTCTCCATAAGACAGATGAGATGTAAAAGCCTCAGCTGGACATGGTAGCTCACACCTGTGACTTTCGCACCTTGTGCTAAGGAAATTTAAGGCAGTCTATGACTCACAAGACCCTATCTAATGATGATCTATATTTTTTCAAATTGCAAAAAAAATAATCTATAAAAATGTAGGCTCTGTATCAAAAATAATAAATCTTATAAATAACAAATAAACCAATTGGAAAGAGACAACTCATTGAGAAAACAGACAGAACATAGAAAGAGCAGTTCACAGAACAGGAGACAAAGCTGAAGGGACTGCTATCAGGATCTCCAAGTCTGACTTATTTAACACGCCTGAAGGTCTGGGGATGGAGTCAGTGGAGGAACACATGTCTGCCAACAATGCCCGAGACCCAAGGTTCAGTCACCATTTACAAAGATAAGAAAATCCCATGGAAATGGAAATTTATTAGTATAAGGTACGGCTTTGCATCCACACGGTTGAAATCTGACCACTCCGGGTGTAACGAGGACAGTGGAGAAGGGAGAACTTCCACACTGAGGAGAGACGACCTGAGCACGATTACTCTGCAGGACAGGATGACCAAAGCTACTTGATTTCAAGACTGGCGACCTGCTTGGAAGGCGTGAAGTGCGTCCTGCTTGCACATTGTTAAAGATGCAGACAAGACTAGGACAAAATGAGATATACCAGAGGCCATTATACAGACCAAATCTTAGCATCGTTTCATGAAACTTTCATTTCCGTGGCACACAGAATGCCGGTGTTTCATAGAGCTTCTGTCTTGCTACATACACACACCACACATACATCACACACACATTATATCACACACACACACATACTCCACACACACCACACATACATCACACACATACATACACCACACACACACACAGATACACTGTACACACATCACACCACGTGCAAACACTGCACACACACACACACACACACACACACACACACACCAGATAGGAGAAGGGATCTATTTAACAACTGCCATGCTGAGGTATATCAACCATTAGTAGTCTATACATCACATCATCTTAAATTTCAGCATCCACTGTGGGTTTTTACTTTTGTTTGCTTCTTTCTTTGAATAGGGTCAAGTTATACAGTCTAGGACAGCCTGGTGCTCGCCATCCTCGTGCCACCACCTCCAGCAGCCAGAATTATAGGCCAGTGCCACCATGCCAGAAAATTCCAGTTAGGTTTTGTTTTTGATTTTTAAATCCTTTTCTCTGTGGGTCATACTACTACACTGATGTTTGCATACATGCTTTGTGAATTTTCTTTTCTCTTAGAATCTCAGGGGCACGAAATGGGATTAATTGTGACTCTTGTTTATGGTATCTTCTGATTTGCCAATATCCAACCAAGATTTCTTGTCTTTCTCTCACAGAATTACATTCTATAACCAGAAAGTAGCTATTTTATCTTTTTTCTTTTCCCCAATACCCCTTTTGGTTGACCTTGGGTGAAACCGTATGTCAATTCTCGCTTCTCCAGTGACTCGTAGGAAGTCAACCATCCCACCTGAGTTTAAACCACAACCTTGAAGACCTATTTTATTCACCATGATGACTGCACTGCAGCGTCACGTGACTGGGATTTCCTGGTCACTTACACTGCATTTTCTCTCCCCCTTCCTAATTTAGCTCATTTTGGATAGGCTCTGTAGGGGGGACAGTGATTTGTTTCCATTCCTTGTTCTTCCTCATACAGATAGCCAGCTGCACTTTCTGACCCCTCCTGGAAGGAGAAGGGGCAGGCAGAAGTGAGATGGGAAAAGGGAACAAAAGCCGAACCCATGAAAATTTCAATAGATGGCTCTGTGTTCTCTGGGCCTAATAGTTATTTTAGCTGATGCTCTCCCCTACTTCCGGTGTGTATGTGTGTATGTGTGAGTGTACACATGTGATGGATTTTTCATATGCTAACAACCCCCCTCTGTCCCTGCAGCTATTTCTACGTTTTCAAGATAGGGTTTCTCTGTGGAGACCTGGCTGTCCTAGAACTCACTCTGTAGACCATTCTGGCCTTGGACACAGAGATCCACCTGTTGCTGCCTCCTGGGGGCTGGGATTAATGCATGCAGCACCACTGCCCTGCTCAGCCCCGCTTTCCTATGCAACCCAGTATGGCCTGCCAAAGGACAACACTGTCCCAGGGGCCTATGACCTCTGACACCAACCATTAATCAAGAGAATGCCCTACAACGCAAGGCAAAGTGACCCGCACTTTAATCCCAGCATTCAGGAGAATATTTGTGAGTTTGGACACCACACTTCTCCCACTTCCTTCCCTGTACCCCAGTGATGGGTTTGTTGAGCTCTGTGGTTCATTTCTTACCGTCGAAGTTTCAGCCCAACACCAATAGACAGCATGCAGCAGAGCTCACGTGGGAGGTTTCTTTGGGGAGGTGCAGAGGGGGCTTCTGAGAGAGAGAGAGAGAGAGAGAGAGAGAGAGAGAGAGAGAGAGAGAGAGAACTGGAAGGACTTGCCATTTGTCAGGGGATGTAGCACATGTGCATAGGGACAGCGCCCTACTTAGTGGCTGCAGTAGCTACCCTGTCACATCTTGGCTCCTGCTGCTGCTGCTGCCATCTCCCTCTAGGACCCTGAGAGCAGGCCGGTGTAAATGCCTGAATGCTAACAAGGGTGTATGTGTGGGAATGTAAAAGCCCAGGGTCTGTGTGGAAATGAGGGATGCTTGTGAGAGATGGTTTACCTCCAAGCATGGCTCAGTGGGGCAGGGCTTGTCCAATATGCGCAATGCCTCAGCTTCCATCCCCAGTCCTGACAAAGAAGAAAGGAGGAGGAGGAGATGGAAAGACAGACTAGATTTGGGTCAGCAAGATGGGTCTGGGGGTGGAGGTGCTTGGTGCCAAGCCTGGTGACCTGAATCAATC